>NW_026862093.1:0-19697 GCF_026571515.1 Ruditapes philippinarum | reverse complement strand
TTTTTTTATTAGTTTCAAAAAAACATCAAAATCTTTTATCAAATTTTTTCACAGACCAACTTTAATATGCTGGGTGCTTGCTGTAGGGTACATAAATGAAAGGTGAATTACACGAGTCATGATAGTGGTAAAACAGGTGACATCAAACCTTTTTTTATATCAATATAGGATTTGTTCCATAGTCAGTATTGTGCCTGTGTTCCTACAAGGAAATTTCACATAAAACCTTGTAAAGATCAAAATACTAATTATTTCTGAAAACAGTGACATAACAAGACTTTTTTCTACTTTTCTATCAAACATCAATAGTCAAAGGTCAAAGAATTTAAGAAAGATTCTATGCTCAAACTCAGTATTTGATGGGTCAGAAATAAGCTCAGAATATACACTGACCAATGAAAATCCTGAGATCTGAGAATGAACTTAAAAACAAGTTTAAAAACCTTGTGGCCAGTTTTTCTAATGAATAAAGTGAATCACATCTTCTAATTTGACAAAAAAATTTGTAAATCAGTAGCTATTATTTAGTGTACTAAATCACTGCACTATGTGGGGTTAGAAAGGCTATTTTGTCACATTGGTACAGTAATGGGTTAATGCATGTTAAATTATATAAAGAGTTAACCTGTTACTGCACTAAGGTGACAATTTGTGCTGTTTAGAATGTAAATATGCTTCAATAACTTGTGGGACTTAAATGTGTCTGTAATTTTCTTTGCGAGATCTAAAATTTGGCTTTGTTTAATAACATCAAATTATGTCTCAATAAGTTAAATTAATGGGTGATTATGGCTGCCATACAGATATTCTGTAAGTTGACTTATCAAGAAATTATTCTGAAATTATTCAATACAATAAAAAAAAACATTCCATTTTTGTCTACTGTATGATTTTAGCCTATTAATACTAACAAGAGATTTTAATAACTGATTTTCATAACTGTAACAGTCATAAAGACTACTAATGCCTATGGCATCAGTGAAGACACAGACTGGTCAACAAAAGTTACAACCCACAGTCTGATACTTAAGCATTTTGAAACTGAAATCTCTTCAAACAATAATACAAGTTGCACCTTCATTATTTAAGTATTGATCATATACAGTGACTGATGGTAAAATATACCGGTACTGTTAACATAGCTAATTTTTTGAACACTAAACTGCCAACACTGTATAATGGATATGTTAATTCTTAATTTGGAACTGGTGGATTTTGCTCTTTTAATGCCCCCCTTCGAAGAAGAGGGGGTATATTGTTTTGCTAATGTCGGTCTGTCTGTCTGTCGGTCTGTCTGTCTGTCGGTCTGTCCGTCGGTAGACCACATGGTTTCCGCTGATTATCTTGAAAAGTATTTATCACAAAGTCTTCATATTTCACACAGTGATTGGTCATAACTAGTAGATGACCCCTATTGATTTTGGGGTCACTAGGTCAAAGGTCAAGGTCATAGGGGCTTTAAATGTCAAAATGGTTTCCGCTGATTATCTTGAAAAGTATTTATCACAAAGTCTTCATATTTCACACAGTGATTGGTCATAACTAGTATATGACCCCTATTGATTTTGGGGTCACTTGGTCAAAGGTTAAGGTCACAGGGGCCTTAAATGTCAAAAGGGTTTCCGCTGATTATCTTGAAAAGTATTTATCACAAATTCTTCATATTTCACACAGTGATTGGTCATAACTAGTAGATGACCCCTATTGATTTTGGGGTCACTAGGTCAAAGGTCAAGGTCACAGGGACCTTAAAATGTCAAAATGGTTTCCGCTGATTATCTTGAAAAGTATTTATCACAAAGTCTTCATATTTCACACAGTGATTGGTCATAACTAGTAGATGACCCCTATTGATTTTGGGGTCACTAGGACAAAGGTCAAGGTCACAGGGACCTTAAATGTCAAAATGGTTTCCGCTGATTATCTTGAAAAGTGTGTATCACAAAGTCTTCATAGTTCACACAGTGATTGGTCATAACTAATAGATGACCCCTATTGATTTTGGGGTCACTAGGTCAATGGTCACGGTCACAGGGGCCTTAAAAGTCAAAATGGTTTCCGCTGATTATCTTGAAAAGTATGTATCACAAAGTCTTCATATATCACATAGTGATTGGTCATCACTAGTAGATGACCCCCTATTGATTTTGGGGTCACTAGGTCAAAGGTCAAGGTCACAGGGACTTTAAAATGTCAAAATGGTTTCCACTGATTATCTTGAAAAGTATGTATCACAAAGTCTTCATATTTCACATAGTGATTGGTCATCACTAGTAGATGACCCCTATTGAATTTGGGGTCACTAGGTCAAAGGTCAAGGTCACAGGGACTTTAAAATGTCAAAATGGTTTCCACTGATTATCTTGAAAAGTATGTATCACAAAGTCTTCATATTTCACATAGTGATTGGTCATCACTAGTAGATGACCCCTTTTGAATTTGGGGTCACTAGGTCAAAGGTCAAGGTCACAGGGACCTTAAAATGTCAAAATGGTTTCCGCTGATTATCTTGAAAAGTATGTATCACAAAGTCTTCATATTTTACATAGTGATTAGTCATAACTAGTAGATGACCCTTATTGATTTTGGGGTCACTAGGTCAAAGTCACAGGGGCCTTAAATGTCAAAAGGGTTTCCGCTGATTATCTTGAAAAGTATTCATCACAAAGTCTTCATAATCACCTAGTTATTGGTCATAAGTAGTAGATGACCTCTATTGATTTAGGGGTCAATAGGTCAAAGGTCAATGTCACATGGGCCTTAAATGTCAAAATGGTTTCCGTTGATTTTTCCATAATTGAACACTTCCATGTACCCATTTTTGGCAAGTTTCTGTAATACAATTACCAATTATGTGAGTCAATGGCTAGAAAGGGGGGTATATGTGTCGTTCGACATTCTTGTTTTTATTTATCTTAGATGAAACACCCTTCATTTTAAAGTCTTGTAAGACTACACAAATGTGCAGTTAGGCATATCAGAACTTTGGTGGTATACATAAGCCATTATTGATACAGATATGAATAATATAAAATGATATTTCCTAACTATTCCAGAAAAAAAATCAATTTGAATATATCAAATATTCATTTTCTTGCCATTCTTTAAAGTTTAAAAATAAACATTTTCATGTACTATCATTCATCTTCAAATGTTCTTTCATTAAAATATGTTTCTGTAAATGGATTCGCTAAGAAAAGAACTCACAAAGCAGAAAAGAAAACAAATTAAATCTATAATTGTTCTCTTATTATAAGCAGTGCCCCTGTGTTTAATTATGTAACTAAGTTACAAAACTGAAAAAGTAGTGAAAACATAAATAATTACCCTTTGTCTATGCTCTATATTGGGTGTTCTATTTGATCCTGGAACTCTGCCATTTGCTACATATTGCCATGAAGGTTGTATGCCCAGTCTACTTTCAGCAGCAGACTGTGTACCATAATTTTGAGTCTGTGAATGAGTTTGAGAATTAGACTGGTTATAGAATGATTTCTGAGGATATGCATTTGGATCAGAGTCATTCACAGCCTGTCTAGAGGTACTGTATGGATGTGATTTCACAGCATAACTATTATCACTAGTATAGGAGGATGTGTGTGAAGTTCTTGATTCTGGATGGTTGTCCTGTTGAGTATAAAACATTCTGTTGGCAGGAATCTGGGCATTCTGAGACATTGAATGATTAACCATACCATTTTGATGGTTCTGTGGTATAGTTCCTTTATTTTCTAACCCAGAATACATCCTTTGTTGGGCTCTCTGATAACCTGAGTCTGACTGATTGGAAGAGTTCATGGTATTATTTGAGGTCACTGTTTTCACAACATTAGAATTATTATCATAACTTTGAACTGTTTGTGGTTGACCATGGTGGGACCTGGTGGGAGGGTTTTGATGGTTCCAACCCTTGCTTTGATTGGTCTGTCCATAATTCCTATTGTATTGCATATTTTGATTGGTTAATTCATTATTCCCAGACTGGTTCCCAGCATGGTTTTGTCTTCTTGTTCCAGAAGGACTACTGTACAGTCTGGCTATTGCATCTTGGGTACCAAATCTATGCTGGTGTCCGGCACGAGGAGGTGTATTCACCATAGTGCCACCACTACTGTGGGAACTGTTTAACCCCTGATCTCCGCCCCTGTAATATACATGCCAAAACTTTACAATATCTCATGAAAAAGCTTAGGAAATATATTTTAACTTTGATATCATTAAAAAGTGTTACAGCTATGTACTACAATGTGTGGGGACAGATAAAGTGTGGGTTCTAATTCTAAGGTTCACTAACAAACATGCACTAGTACAACAAAAGGCGCTTATATAAGCAAATGAATAATATGTAAATTTATTAAATAAATAACCAATATGCACACATAAAATATCACGAAAGTTATAATCACTTAGGTGCAGTTACGTTTTTAACTTTAACAGGAATTAACCTATGACAATATAAGAACAAAAGAAATATTTGTATAAAACTCGTGAGATTAGAAACTGTATAAAATCTTGCTGATAGTCTTAAAGGTATCACTTCATTTATACAGCAAAAAGAAAGGGGGGGAAGGAGAAAAAAAGTTCTTTATCTTTGAATTACCGGTACTTCCTTATTTTTAATAATAAATCAATACATAATTATACATATATTATGAAACGTATCAAAAGTAGAAGTTATCCTTAGTTCTTTTGGAAACATATGAAATTGTGAGAAAGAGTAGTGCTATTTATTCTTTAAAGTGTATAGGGTCACTATCATGAAAATCTCTTAGATTAGGGCCCCTGCTTTCCTCATGGTATTTTATAATATAATTGGATAATATTAAGGGCATAAGCAGACAAACGTGGTAGAACCATCCTGTCTCGTAAATGAAAATTAATACTGTCCTTTTTACATGTGTATGTCTAGGCTTCCTCACAGAGTGTTGGGTACAAAAATGGAGAATGTAATGCCCAGAACAGAAATACTCAGTGAATTAAAGTAGAGGATTCCAAATAATTGCCAGCATGTATTGTGCTCTTCATCTAATGGTGATAAACCTAATTCAATTCCTTTTGCAGTTTTTAAAGATCATTTTCCCAACAAAAAAGGTAGATTAAAAGGATATGCACTAGTCAAGAGTAACCCTAGCAACCAATCCCAGAAGAATGTGGAGGATAGCAGGGATTAAGATACGTTAAGCATTTAGCATTCATTACTTCCACTATGCCAAGTCAATACAGTGATTAAGATTTGGTATCAAAATACTGTAACCCAATTTATTTTCGCGAATACAAATTTTCGCGTTTTGCCGAGGTCGGACATATTCGCGAATATTAATTTCCGCGTTTTCTTGATTTCCGAAAAAAAAAAATTCGCGGATTGGAAAGTCCGATGGGGCAGTAAATCCATTAGCCGACTATTAATCTTCAATAATTGAGGTCATTATTGGTGTCTTAAATGGGATTAACAATACGCTAGCCTTATATTGTATTGGTAAGTGAATTGTGATCACAATTCATCAAAACATTTTCTCTATATATGTACATGTACGCATCGTTCGTCTTCATTTTTAATCTAGAAAAGTCTTTAAGAAATTCAATTCAAGCGTTTCATAAAAAAATACCTTCTCCAATCAGGGATCGAACCGAGAAAACTATGTTATATGAGTCCGCAATCTAACCAATTGAGCTATACAGGCTGTTTAAAGATTGACACAAGTATGAAACCATCTTGTATTTCACTGTTTGTAATTATGTACATCCAATACCCTTTTGTGATACTCGATAGGTTTATACCACCTTTATCTTAACAATTCACTCAAACAATTATTTTAGGATCCAAAAAACAATAGCCTTTTGTGATGCTCGATAGTTTTACCACTTTTGTCAAACATTTATTTTAAAATAAGTGCGAGTACTTTGTATGCATATACTTAGTATAGAAGTGTAAATATGAAGAAACTTAAAACTGACACATGCTCCGTATAGTACCCTATACGGAACGTGATTGACAATAGGCCTACTAGTATTTCATAAACTGTATTAAAATGAGGATGTTTATTTTGATTGTTATATTGACATAGAGTTCTTTTGATATTTATAAAATAGTAGTAGTTTACTTAGTTTGTGTTTTTATTGCTTTATGGCAATATTCATAACAATTCATTACTTCCTAACATGTGCCCGTAAAATTCGAATATATTCGGTCAAGTAGCTTTGCATAGCCACGTCTAAAATAAAAATTTCTCTCCAATTTATTCGCGAAATCGTGCGGACTTATTCGCGCAAACAAATATTCGCGCTTCGTGGCCATCCGCGAATAAAGCGAATATTAATTGGTCGCGAATATTCGTTGGGTTACAGTATCTCAGGATGTATCCCCAGCTAGCAATATGGTGATTATTTAACAGAGAATTTTTTATTTTACTGTCCTCCCAGTGCCTGGCCTTTAAGTCCCTGCTATTCTCCAGGGATAGGGAAGAGGGTAGGGGTTACAATCCAAAGGTGCAATAGCCATTAATACTATTAAAAGCAACAACTAAACTGCTTGTTTCTTTAAAGGTCATATGAAAAAGCTACACAGAGAAAAAAAGCAATAAGAAATGTAACTTTCAGCACTGAACAAGTTGTGTGTTCCGAGGTTAGCCAAGAATTACCTATCTTCATTTTTGTGTTCAGAGAAAAACCAAGAGTTACTATCTAGTTACCTATCTTCAGTGAGGTCATGACCTTCACCTTGTTCACCTTCAGGGACCAATTCACTTTGACCTTGTAGGTCATGTAGTTTAGTATCTGAAGTGCTTTGTGAACTGTGCAAACAACATAAAACATGGTACAATATTAGACTTCATCTATATAACGGTTAGTGGTTAGTTAAAACAACATAAATTGGGTAAATGTGTAAGGAGGGATTTTTTTCTGGAAAATCATAAAAATAGCATAATTGTACATATTCTGGTAATGGGTGCACAAATTGCATACTATATTTAGTATACAAATCATTCTTTAGTTATGAAATATCCCTTAAGCAAACTTTGATAGTGATAGAAATAGGTTCAAAAGATACAATCATAATCATAATTATGAAATGTAATTACATTGTATGAAGACGATTTGTCAGAAAATTGTCATTATTTTGCTTGGGTTGGATATTAAAGTCACTCCGTCATTTTAAAGGTATTCTGATCTCTCTCCAGCTTAACTGATGGAGTAAGACATAAGATGCCCAATCAGAATTTCATTACAGGCCCAAGCATGCACAAAGTAGAACCAATGACCCTCTGTAAGCTAGTTGGACCAATTCTTCACAAAAGAATTTAAAGTTACTGACGGGATTCAAACCTATGGTAATAAAAAATCATTTGCAGTCATCAACCAATAGCAATGAAAATCATTTGTAGTCATCAACCTAAATAACTTAACCACTCAAGTTAAAAGGTGAATAAACATGTATAACAAAGGAAAATGTCTAAAATGTACATTACAACACCAAAACAACACTACGGGAAAACTAACATGCAATTATATAAGGTATGGAGATGCTATTATATTAACATCAAATCAAATATTCTATTACTGTAAACATAAGCAAATATTTTGTTTCACTTTTCATTTCTTTACAGCATTCAACAAAAAACCACAACCTGACATGCAATATTAAAAAACAAACTGCTTTATCACAAAACATTACATTCATAATTTCTTATAATTTTTTTTTAAAAATATTGGCATAAAAGAGCAAAGAACATTGATGTGTTTTTACATGTAGTTAATTTTAAATATATCTTTCTCATATATGTTAACCGGAACTTGGCAAACATGGGTTTTTACCAGCTAATCCATAAGTGCAAACAAACTTTTACTGTTATAGCTTCACTGTCCTCTACCCAACGCAAGAAATTAGCGAACCTGTTGCATGTATTTTCTAAGCTGTAACTGTGAAAGTTTGTTTGTACCTAATATAGATTAGCTGGGAAAAACAGAAATATTCTTAATGCAGGAGTTAGTCTATTGTTTTATTCTTTTACTCAACTTTTATCATGCTTGCAGTGACAGAACGTACCCATGCAACCAGTGCAGTCAAAGATCAGCTAGCAATTCTGTGCCATCTGTTCATGGTCTGCACTGTTTGCTATTCAGTCTGTACTTATTTTGAAATTTCCCTAAAAATGACATATGGTTTTGTCCATTTTTAAAGGAAAAGTCCATTTAAGATATTTAGTGAGGTCAAGGTTAAAAATCATAAATACCTATAATACTTCTGGGTCAATGATATTACATAACATTCCAAAAGTTTTTTGTCATTTTTTTTATCTTTACCAAATATGGTTAACAAAATAATATCATGCTGTCAAAATATTACAAACACCCTTCAAATATCAGCAAATATATCATATAACCAGGTAAACTGTGTTACTATAGAAATCATACAAATGTTGCTAGGCAACCAATATATTTGATAATTTTATATTTTTGTATGAGACTTCATTTTCCAAAATGCCATTTTACCATACAAAATATACAAACAACATAGTTATAAAGTTGCTTTTATAACGAATATTTTCCCTGGTAACCAAGTGTTAGGATTGTGTTACTATAGCAACCATTTCATACCTGTGAAAGGTCATTGAGTGCTGTAGAACACTAACTTTCCATACAACATTGTTTACAGTCATACTTAATGCTGAATATCTATAGAAATATTTCCATAGATTAAATAAAAAGATATTTCAATCAAAACCTACTTTTTTACTCAGATACTTATTCCCTTTATATAATTTTTGAAGTTTAATTGCACTATACAGACTTATCATTCTTGCATATCAAACAGGATTATCTACTCTTTACACAAGAGCTAGAAAAACCTGTCTTACACCTCCCATGTAAGACAAGATGTGTGCTTTAAAAAATGTCATTTCTGTGCGTTTTTTTTTTTTTAATGAACTGCGTTCTTTGAATGACATCATTTTACTGTTATGAATGAAGTTCTAAATTCATTTGCTACTTTAAGAAAAAAGTACTAAATAAAAATATAAGTTTCTGTAATTTCTTTCCAAATTATGAGTAACATGCAATATGCAATTAAAGTAATAAAACACCAGATGTCGTCAAAGACATCAATATCTAGCTCTTGGGTAATTGTAAAGCAGAAGATCAGCACAGCCTCATTACAACTGTAAACAGTTACCCTCAAGCTAGATATTCCGGTCTGTACAGCAGCTAATGTGAGATCCTTTTATGAGCTGCGTCATGACAAAACCAACATACTGGGTTCGCGACCAGTATGGATCCAGACCAGCCTGCGCATCCGCGCAGTCTGATCAGGATCCATGCTGTACGCTATCAGTTTCTCTACTTGTTATAGGATTTGTAAGCGAACAGCATGGATCCTGACAGGCTGGATGCGCAGGCTGGTCTGGATCCATGCTGGTCGTAAACCCATTATGTTGGTTTTGTCATGACGCGGCTCATATGACTGAGATATCAAAGTGTGTTACTATCGTATAAAAAGATTAAGATCATGCCTGTCTGTTTCCTTCAACAATGTCCATAAAATAATTAAAACTCTGATAAAGTCATATAAATTTTGATAAAATAATGAATAATTTTGATAAAATAAATTAAATTTGAACATCAAAACAAAGGAAAATTGACAATGCATATAATCCCAAATAATCATCTCAGTGTGGCCATACCACGTGACTATGACGTCATTTTCGGCATCATTATCAAGACAAATGCTGCTCGATTCGGAAAATAAAATAGCCGTAAATATTTTATTTCTGTGCCAATTTCTTTGGGATATGCACCAGTCTACGGGGAAAAATATAAGCTTTCCACAGAATATTGGATCGTCGTCAGTTTATAAGCCGTTTTATCAAACACTTTGCATAACCTTGGAAGTTGCTTGTATTAGAGCGGGCTTCAGTTGCAAGCTATTTCGTTTTCTGGCGTTATCTGGTCTACGCCATGATTAAAAGCCAGATTTAAATCAACCGGGAGTACGGAAGGCAAAACTCTACCTAAATATGTTCATATTTTTATTATGAATTACATAAATCTTACATTTTCCTTCAATTGTCAATTCTGGCACCTGTTCCAAGTCGAAAAAAAGGACTACAGTTTAAAGCAGATTTTAGAACCCGTTGCAAATGCAAAGCAACATGCCTACTGTTCTCTTTCTATAATTATGTTAACCATGAAAAACATTTTATTTACTATTATACGATTTACATAAACACAAATGAATATTTAAATGATTTTTATACTCGCTGCGCTATAAGTGATTTTAAAAAGTCGTAAAAAGCATTTGTAAAGAATGTAATCATTCTCTCTTTCACGGTAATGATTATGAAAAATCTATTAGTGTCATGAAGCAATACTAAACGTAGAATATTCAAAATAGAGAGAAAACAGAAACTCTAAATATCGCCAAAAACGGCCAAATTGAAAATGTTGCAGGCTCGGTTTGACTTAGCTAGCCTGTCCAATGAACGTGCACATTCAGGATCACTTCCATTTGTATACTGTGAAAAAGGAACTTTACGCCTCAACGCGGCAATTTTAAAGTCAAATGTTATTCTTTTGAAAAGAGTTATTTATACGTATAACCATATATACTTGTATATACTTGGTAAAGAACCTGTAGCAATGTTTTAGTATGATATATTCAGCTTTTTAACACAGTGGCACTCGTTGATAAAATTATTTTACATCCTGTTTTCATACCCACGGTAACCGTTTTTCGTGAACTGGATATAACTTCGTTCACTTAGGAACACTAAACACTATTTATTTTATTATTGCATTTATTTATGTTAATAAACTGCATATCTGACAAATTTAGTTAATTATATCAGTCAACCCAGCTTTATCAGAGAGCTCACTAATACACATTGTAATAAAGAGAGGAAGGGAAAGGAATATTTGTAATAGAAAGAGCACCGAAACACGAGGCTATCTGATTTGTACGAGGGGGCGTAGCCCCCGAGTGTTAATCAGATTGCCGAGTGTTTTGGTGTTCTTTCTCTTTTGTATCATAGTCAAACTAAAAGCACGTTCCCTGTTGTCACAATATGAAACCCCGGCAAAAATGAACCAATGAACGAACATCTGAATATGACATTTCTGTCGCTTTCCCTTTCTCTGCCGTCACAATATGTAAACCCCAGCAAAAATGAGCCAATCAATGGGCATGCTCTGGAGTGCGGGTAACTAATACCCGCACTCCAGTTAACGCACTGTGCATGTATATGTATACGATTTAACCCTGACACATTTTCAACAGAAAGGTCCCCAAACTATGATACAAATGGTTTTAAAACATTTAAATCGAGTAGAATGTTTTAACAATAATGTCTCTTTCAACTAAATAAAAACGATAGGGCTATTTTGGACTATTTCTTATCGATGTGGTCATTGGCTGTAAATGCATGGATTATTGCACGCGGCATGACATGCAGATGTCCTCAACAGGATTTTTGTAGCATTTTAAGATTTAAAAAAGGACCACATATTAAAATCTAAAACATGATAAACATAATGCATTTGCCAAATAAGTGAATTATCTGATATGTAAATAAAGAAGTAAGTCATTTGACAGTTGAAGTATAAAAATTGAATATACTCTTCAAAAGTAATCGTAATTTTACTTAGTTTATGTTAGCTATCAATTATTCAATGGACGCATCAGTGTCATATGGACCCCAGTTATAGATATTGCCGGTGTTGCTATTACAGATCTTAATGTAAATATTCATATAATTATTGATAATCATTGTTATTTCCGTCTTTTTGAATGTTTTGTTTTGTTAAATCATTTATCTGTTTACTATTTTTTACTTTGTTTACTCCACATGGTCTCCATTCTCGCTCTTTATTGATGATGAAAGTGCTTATAGTTTAATTAGCATAAAATGTCAACGTCATGTAAATGCGCGTGGCAATTAGATTCTTGATTTATATACTGATTTATGTGCATAGTACTTCAAATTGTGATTTCGTTTATCAAACTCTATAGAAATTTATAATACGGCAATTCCAAATATATACCTTTTAAAAGTCTCTCTTTTGACGACAGAAGAACCTATTCGTCACATTCACGTGTGTCAGTGTTTGTCAGTTACTCTTTACAAAAAATAGAATTATAACTTTACAACACTCGCGTTAAAGTGTAACAATTTCCGTAGCATACAAAAGTTTTTTTTTTTTTTTTTATTTTAACTCTTTCTCTCACTAAGAGCACATATATTTCTTATCAATTTCGCCATTGTGAAATAGAATAAAACACATTTTAACTACATAGGATAAGATGAGCAATACTTCAAACATCTTCAAAACGAAACCAAAAATATTATTTTTCGACAGGACTTAATCTACGTGTCGTGCACTATTGCGATACATGTAAGTGTAATTGCTTTAAGAAACATTAGTTTTTTTTTCCCACAATCTCTCTGTGAAAGATCAACAATAAAAAAACTAAATTGTAGAAAGAGTACGGTAGGCATGTTGCTTTGCATTTGCAACAGATTCTAAAATCTGCTTTAAACTGTAGTCCTTTTTTTCGACTTGGAACAGGTGCCAGATTTGACAATTGGAGAAAAATGTAAGATTTATGTCATTCATAATAAAAATATGAACATATTTAGGTAGAGTTTTGCCTTCCGTACTCCCGGTTGATGTAAACCTGACTTTTTAATCATGGCGTAGACCAGATAACGCCAGAAAACGAAAGAGCTTGCAACTGAAGCCCGCTCAAATACAAGCAACTTCCAAGGTTATGCAAAGTGTTTGATAAAACGGCTTATAAACTGACGACGATCCAATATTCTGTGGAAAGCTTATATTTTTCCCCGTAGACTGGTGCATATCCCAAAGAAATTGGCACAGAAATAAAATATTTACGGCTATTTTCAATTCCGAATCGAGCAACATTTGTCTTGGAAATGATGCCGAAAATGACGTCATAGTCACGTGGTATGGCCACACTGCATCTGTAAGGATTATATTTGAAAATGTCATCAAAAAAGTGTGCAAGATAAAATAAAACAATATATCAAAATTACAAATAATATTGTGCACATTACATAATAACCCATTGTTTTCAATAATTTATTCTTTACAATATTTTAAATCTGATCAATAATGAGGATTACAGACCATAGGATTTGTTCATAAGTGGGTTTCTAAAACAATATTTATATAAGATAACCAACCTGTTCATATTTCTGTTATCAGTCATAGTGTTTCTAGCATCTATGGCATCTATTGGCTGAAAATACAAGAACACAAACAAGTAGTGAAAAAGCAACAGACTTCATAGTAGAATTTGTAAAGTATTTACAAATTACAAGTTTTTATAAAAACATAAAAATAAACAGAAGATCTTTTTGTTAAGCTATTCACTGTCACATTTTCAAATTTATATCTAAATTTTAGTTACAGAAGGCAATGACTTAATTCAATGAATCTGCAACCAGTAAAGATAAGATTCATGTCAAAATGAACAACAAAAATTGCTGACATTTCCACAAAGCAGTGACTAAGAATAGGCCGCCTATTACACTAGTTTTAATACAGAAATCTTGTAAGAAACAAATGCACAAGTTCACTTAACAGTTGATTAGATACACAGCAAAGGCATCCTAACCAAATAATTACAATTTTAACGCTTGAAAAATACTGTGACAAAAATATACTTTATGGTTATGAAATGCACTTTAAAGTGAAACAAAAGACACACTAAATGGCATATCTTTCCATAGTTATGACTATTTTAACACTAGCTTCATTCTAATACTTTGTGTGAATTTTCTTGTTTAAAAGATTGCTGAAGACATGACAAGTGTCATCAGGCATATAAAAATTTATGACGCTTTAAAAAAGCTACAATAAGTCACTCTGCTCCATCCTTTTAGCTGTTTAAATTGTTAAAGAGTTTTTTCTTATTAGTATCTAACTATTACATATACACAACTAGAAATGTGTCCATAGGACACGGATGCCCCCACACGCCACTGTTCTGTCAATCTTATGACTCTAGGTCAAATATTTTTTGGACTACATGTGCCACAAGTTGAAAACTAAAAATCAACAAAGGGCCATAATTCTGTTAAATTTGGTCGCAGCAAAAATTCCTTCCTTTACTACCATCTACACATTAAGGTTGTTAAGCAAGTTTAAGCAAAATCTGCCATCCGGTTTAAGAGGAGTTGCGTTCACAAAATTTCTACATAGTATATAATGAAAAAATCAAAAAAGGGCCATAATTCTGTTAAATTTGGTTGCAGCAAAAATTCCTTCCTTTACTACAATCTACACATTAAGGTTGTTCATCCCTGGAAGTTTAAGCACAATCTGCCATCCGGTTTAAGAGGAGTTGCATTCACAAAATTTCTGCATAGTATATAGTGAAAAAATCAACAAATTCTCAGCGAAAATTCCTTCCTTTACTACCATCTACACCTGAAGGTTGTTCATCCCTGGAAGTTTAAGCACAATCTGCCATCCGGTTTAAGAGGAGTTGCATTCACAAAATTTCTGCATAGTATATAGTGAAAAAATCAACAAATTCTCAGCGAAAATTCCTTCCTTTACTACCATCTACACATTAAGGTTGTTCATCCCTGTAAGTTTAAGCAAAATCTGCCATCCGGTTTAAGAGGAGTTGCGTTCACAAAATTTCTACATAGTATCTAGTGAAAAAATCAACAAAGGGCCATAATTCTGTTAAATTTGGTCGCAGCGAAAATTCCTTCCTTTACTACCATCTACACATTAAGGTTGTTCATCCCTGTAAGTTTAAGCAAAATCTGCCATACGGTTTAAGAGGAGTTGCGTTCACAAGATTTCGGGACGTACGGACGGACGGACTGACGGACGGACAAGTGCAACGCTATATGCTCCCACATTGTGGGGGCATAAAAAAATTGTAAATATTAAAATAAGGGTGCATTTCATAATTTTGCTACATAATGTGTTATAATTAGGCTATTCAATCACTTAATTTATCAAATGATTCAACTATTTCAATTATTAGCAATTCATTTGAATGTTGAGTTTGAATGTAAGCTCAGTTATGTAAAAAGCTACCAACTTAATAGATCCACTCAAAAGTCAAAGCCCTGAAATTAACCAATACTGATTTCTTATACAAGAAGTAATGGCTGTTACCTCAGTAGGGCTTGGTACAATGAGCCATGTTTTAGAAGTGAAACACTTTACCCACAAAGCACTGCTTCCCATATAGAATATTTTGGTGAGATTATTATGGTATATAATGTAGTAAAAGAGCAAAAACCTTGGTTTGATAACATTATATATAATCTTCAACGATTCTGAATACTATATGCTGTATATTGTGTGACAGTAAATCCCTTCACATTGTGATTACTTTTTTCTGTATAGTTACATGATTTAAAGCTAAGCTAAATGCCCATAAACCTACCTTTCAAAAATAAATCATCCATTATAAATAGTAATCAACCTCTCTCCCCCCCCCAAAAAAAATCAACAAAACAAAAAAAGGATTGTCCCCCTTTTCTATTGCATTTTCATAAATTGCATTTTCATATTGTTATGGTTACATGACAAGATATTTTTAGCTTTATCCATAATAAGTCAGCCATAAAATGCCTATCTGTTCATTATTTTAGACCCCCTTATCCTGCTGACTATCTGAAATGGATTTGCCCAGCTTTGAATTTGGAACAGTCCATTCAAAGCTTAAAGGGTTTCAGTATGAAAATACAAAAATAGAGCCTTGGCAGACTGTACGATTGTTAACAAACAAACACTGTTTTGTAAGACAAAAATGTTATCATCACACACCGAAACCCAAACAAACAAACAAACATTAAGTGAAAAACCCACCACACAACCCATGATACTTCTTTATAGCTTGGAACCGAAAACTGTCATTCACTTAAATAGTACTATGGCTGTACTCTATATGTCATGAGAACTCAGAAATAATGAACTATTTTTCATTAAAGCACCCTGCCATTAAATTGTAGATAATGTTTGAAGCAAAAAAATAACAACTCCCAAGGTCATATCATGATGATGAACTTTGTGTATAAACCATCAACAGAATATATACACAGAGCTCATGATGTGAATGACAGATGATATGCGATCTAAAAAAAAAAACATATTCATTTTCAAATAACCTCTTTAACAAAATATGCTGCCAAGAGCTTTTCAAGCTAAATTTAACTCTTAATAATTAATATTTTGTCTACAAAACTTTGTTAAATTTGTCCATAAAGTATGGTCCCCTTAAAGTTTCCCTATTATTCAAAGCACAGAAACAGCCCATGTCCATACACACTGTATACCTTGAACACTGCAGTGGGTGGGGGATGATACCCATGAATAGGACTGGTAAAAGTCTGATAGCGTGGGGAATTTTTGGGTTCATAAAATAAATGGTTTTCATGAAATTGTGGAATACTTCTGATATCAGCTGTGAAATGCTGTAATAAAAGATACATAAATGTATATTTATGTGTAATTGATTGAGATATTCAATTTATTATTCCTTACAAACATTAGCAATTTCTTTTGAGAACAAATACAACATATGAGCCGCGTCACAACAAAACCAACATAATGGGTTTGCGACCAGCATGGATCCAGACCAGCCTGCGCATCCATGCAGTCTGATCAGGATCCATGCTGTTGCTATCAGTTTCCCTACTTGTGACAGGGTTTGTAGGATGCGCAGGCTGGTCTGGATCCATGCTGGTCGCAAACCCATTATGTTAATTTTGTCGTGACGCGGCTCATATGTAACAAGAGCTGTCCGTAAGACAGCGCGCTCGACTTTTTTATTGCTTGCCAATAAAAAAAGTTTTTGCAGTAAAAGGCAATACAAGAATCTCTGTATTTTTAAAGTGAACAATGGCCATGAGCATTAAGATATTTAGTGAAGAATTATTTTACTGAATTGTGTGATACCCTTGAACACTGCAGCAAAGTTTGAAATGTTTAAGTCAAAAGAGGGCTGGTAAGAAAGAAAAAAAAACTGAGTTGAGCCTTAAATAAATTTAATAGTATTAAACCCACTTTGAGAGAATAAGGTATTTTTACGTCACTCAGAACACCTTGGTAAATGACATGTTTGGGAATCATGATTGTAAACAAGTATTCCAACTTTCAAATTAATATCTCAAACAGTTCAGTCAAAAAGTGGACTGGTACTAAAAACTTAACCAAGATTCTAAGTCGATAAAAGGCCTTAATTTTTAAAACAAATCCTTGACAGAGTTACCTTCTCTTGCGTACAGATGGGGGTAATGATGTGAAATAGCATTAAAAGTTTCAAAGCAATATCTCAAAGGGTTAAGGCAATAAGTGGATTTTACCCATATTCAATGTATTTTCTAAGTCAAAAAGGGGCATAATTCTGTCAAAAACCTTGACAGAGTTATGTCCTCTTGTCTGTTGATGAAGGTCGTGATGGTAAACAAGTATGGTCAGTTTCAAAGCAATACCTCCAATGGTTTTGAAATAAAGTGAGGTGGTACAAAAAACTTAACCAAGCTCAATACACTTTCTAAGTCAAAAAAGGGCCATAATTCTGTCAAAAACCTTGACAGAGTTATGTACTCTTGTCTGTAGATGGAGGTTATGATGGTGAACAAGTATGGTAAGTTTCAAAGCCATACTTGTAATACTTCTGAAATAAAGTGGGGTGGTACGAAAAACTTAACCAAGGTGTGACGCCAACGCCGACGCCGACGCCGGGGCGAGTAGGATAGCTCCCCTTTTCATAGAAAAGTCGAGCTAAAAATCAATCAGTCAGTTTGTAAAATATGCTTTCTGCACTTGATTTTTGTAATGCCAATGATTAACATATAGAGGATATTGAGTGAGTAAAGGTTCAATACTAAATTATTTAACAAGTTGAATACTACTCCAGATTTATCTCTTATTGCTGGAAAGCAAGGTATGGATGAGCACCAAGGTACTAGAATATTTATCTGACAAATCTATGTGTACAAATTTAGCACCCTATAAATGTCCAACCACAGACCAAGGAATTACAACCATTTATAAAGAGATTAATGACAAAGATGTCTTTACATTTACTAGAAGATTACACGCCCTATTTTACCTTTATGCTGAATATGTTAAATGCCTAAATAAGAATGAATATCTACATATAATTAGACATGTCCTTGTTAATCTTATCATTCTAGTTGATTCGTATATCCTAAATCTTCAGGTTTTAAAATCGAGGAGAGTTTGCTTAAAGTTAGGTATGAAAATGTGATTTGAGGTAGCAGTGCATGGATATATTGGAAAATGAACAAAGAATATAATGTAATATTAATACATTCAAGTAACATATTTTTACCTTTGGATGAGATGATATGGTATTGTTATATTGCTGGGGGTAGGACTGGTGATTCTGACCACGCCTTGCTAAGCTGTAATATATTTGAATAGCAGAATATGTAATTATGTCATAATAGTTTATTATTTTTGTCTAAAATATAAAAAAGAAAATAGGATTCAAAGCTACATTTACCAACTCACTAATAAATAAATCTATTCTTTAACTTCTCACCAACCAAAAAACATTGAATAGGTTTATCAAATATTTATAAAGAGAATGTCATAATATGTGATACAACTTTCAGTCCTGGATTGCAGACTGATAGTACCTTTTTTTTCCAATTGGTGATATATGATTTTTTCTGCATTTTTGTCTGCTTTATGTCTCTTGAGTTTTGTCTAAGTACCAATATATTTTTGTAAAACAGATATAACAACATAAAACTTGAAATGTGTAGATTAGATACTTTTGTAAATAGAGCTTTTCATTTCAAACTGCACTTAAAGAATTGCACAATAATAATTTTGGTCAATTCTAAAAAAAACAAGAATGTCGAACGACACATATACCCCCCTTTCTAGGCATTGACTCACATAATTGGTAATTTTATTAAAGAAACTTGCCAAAAATGGGTACATGGAAGTGTTCAATTATGGAAAAATCAACGGAAACCATTTTGACATTTAAGGCCCATGTGACATTGACCTTTGACCTAATGACCCCTAAATCAATAGAGGTCATCTAATACTTATGACCAGTAACTAGGTGAAATATGAAGACTTTGTGATGAATACTTTTCAAGATAATCAGCGGAAACCCTTTTGACATTTAAGGCCCCTGTGACCTTGACCTTTGACCTAGTGACCCCAAAATCAATAGGGGTCATCTACTAGTGATGACCAATCACTATGTGAAATATGAAGACTTTGTGATGAATACTTTTCAAGACTAGAGGATGCTTTTGTAAAAAAGCGCATGTCTCCCCCACTGCTGAGAATAACTGTGAATGGAAACAGGAATGGAAATGGAGATAAGATAATGTAAATACCCGGTAGTCACTTCAATGAAGGCTGTCTATGGATGGTTTCTATTGTTAAGGTTGTATGAGAAGATGCTTCCTAAACTGTTTGTTTTTAACCAGGTATTCAATTTTGAAAATCCTGGTTATTCAATCAGCGTATGGCAGGCGGGCGTCAAACGAAATTGCACTTGATGGTCATATCATATATAGTTTCACAAATGAAATTTAAATAACTCTAGTTATCATCCGGAAATGAGAAAATGACCAATGGTCACTGTGACCTTAACCTTTGACCTACTGACCCATAAACAAGAGGGATCATCTGCTCAAATAAGACCAATCATCCTATTT
>NW_026862092.1:0-12965 GCF_026571515.1 Ruditapes philippinarum | reverse complement strand
TTAGCGCGCTTTAACGCTATGTTTTTATATAGCGCAAATGACGTCACGTCAAAGTGTTACAGACATGGGACGATTACTTGACAATTGTAATCGATTAAATTATGATTATTTGTCAAAATGCTTGATTAAATTAAATTACTGATTACTCAATTTTAACATTGTAATTGATTAAATTACTGATTACTGACAGGAGTAATCAGATTACATTTATGATTACTGATTACATGTACATAAGTTAAGAAATGCAAAGGTTCAACACTATTGTTTTATTGATTATTTCAATACAACAAATGTACTAAAAAAATAATCCAGCTTAGTTTTACAGTAATTAATTCAGTCTACATATGTACATGTGTTGCCTCCTATTTACTAAGCTATATTCTCATATTACATTTAATGTTCATTAGTTTTTCAAATGTATTTGGTTTCAGGAGGCACCTCGTAGGAGTAAAGATTTTACCAGCAATACCAAAATTTAACAGAAAATGTAGCAGAAAATAGGCCTATGGGTCACCTTAACAACAGTGTAAAATGCACGTGAATATATACAAATGGACAATTGAAATAATAAGAGTCTGTGTAACATAATTACATATAACAGCTGTTTAGAGGCAAAATTAACGTTTAAACATAAATAACAAATGACTACTTTAAACATTAGGAATAATGGTTCTGCATTACACTAAATTTGTATAGACTCAGTATAAACGCTTATTATCATAAGAGTTGTCGTGATACTGTAACATTTAAAATTTGTCATAGCTGTTTCTCAAATTACAATATATCCGTATTATAAATTAAATAAAAGTTAATAAAAATGACCTTTTTCAAGAAAAATGTGGGTAATAATCGATGATGTGACATGAGGTTCATATATCATGTACACAGACAAAATAAAGGATGAAAATCTAAGGTATTTACTGATGAAAATCACTGCATACTAGTATATAACATACTACTTCTGATATAATAAGCATTAACAATAAATTTTGCACATTTTCTAGGGTGAGTTTGAACCAAGAAAACAAGTTTGTCTTTGTTTGATTTGCGTATAAATTCATCACAGTTTAAAATGTTTCCAAATATAACAGATCGTGTGTTACTATATACATGTACTTGCTCTTTACTGAACCTGTAAAGTCATCTCAGTAAGTGATAATATACCCATACAGGCCATTGTTATAATTTCACAGCTAAATTTAAGTGGTATAGTTGTGACAATCATTTATGTATTGGGTCAATCTGTCAGTGATCTTTTCATCACCTTATTTAAACACAGGTGTCATCAAATCTCACCTGGGTGACTGCATTTAATTCACCTACACTACCTAAGACAATTAGAAGGCATTGACACTGGTCCTTTTTTAACCTTTATATGTATGTTTGTTCAGCAATTTTTTTAGCTTAACATGTATTGTAATCATACATGTAATCATTGTGATTACTGATTAATTGGTCATGTAATTGATTAAATTATGATTAAATTACAGGAAAAAAATTATGATAACTGATTACTGTGATTACAAAAAAAATTGTTATCGATTAAATTAAATTACCGATTACGATTACCCCATGTCTGAAGTGTTATTACACTAGTGTAATATCGTTTTTATTAAATGGCTTTATTACACTCCTGCGCCGCGGTTTATGTGATAATTGATTTTATTAACTTATTAACTCTAATTAAGACTTATTAACTCTAATTATGTCAGATAACATCGAACAGTTCAATAAATGTAATAAATTTTTTAATAACTTACATGCTACATTTAAGTTGATAGACGCAGTCAGCTGAGCCGGATTAATTAATAAATCATGTGTCACTTTACACTGGACAGTTTGGCCATTGTCTTCAGCTGAAACTTGTAACTTTAACAAAGATACCACTGTATAAGTTTTTGTTATGTCACCAAGTAATGACGTCTGTTCACCAGTATGCTCTGTACTCTGTATTTCTGTACGACCAGATAATACTGGCAGCCGGTCTACTTCCTGTTGTTGTACACCTTATAGTCGCCTGATGTCCGGCTGAGACCATCACTGTTTGTACAGCTGTTGGTGGATTTGGTTTCACTTAAACGATACAAGGCGTGTTGTTGCAAACATTTGGAAAAAAAGAAATGCCATTATTGGAGAGATGTTTTCTACAATAAGTAAATGAAATGAGATTGCATCAATATAATATTATGTTTTTTCTCACTTTATAATCAATATGCATAATATTGCATAATACGTTCAAAAATAAACCAGCAAACATACACAACTTCCGTGAAATGAAAAAAAATATTGATGATTGAAATATAAATTGGCATTCATTTAACCGTTTAGCTTTATCTTTGAAGTCTCCCAAAAATAAATACATAAAAATTGTAAAACAATCATTAAAAAGACAAAACAGTTTAAAAGCCATTTAGAAGTAAAAGCAGTAATATTATAACAACCTACTCATAATAAAGAAAAAGCTCCACACTAGATGTTGATATATGTCTCGGTGCTGTCTGAAATGAAGACTGGCATATATATTTTACTCCGTCATCTTGTCTCTGAGGTGTAAACGTGTATGTCTGTGTAACATTATAAGAATTATTTTCTGTGGATACAGATGACGAGGAAGTAATAGGTTGTGTACCGGTGTTTCCTCTGTACCACTGAACCAGTGGTTGAGGATAACCACCATACGATGTACAAACCAGGCTTGTTTCTTGTGACTCAGATTTTCTGATTATAAGTGTGTCGCCTGCTGTTTCTGTGTTTGATATCATCGGAGATTTTGGTGGTACTTGAACATAGAAAAAAAATTCACATCATTAAAAAAAAATAGAAATTGATATGTTGACATAGTTTAGGTATTTTGTTACGAAATTAATCATTAATCACCGTGGAAATGTATTGCTGACATATGTTTGTTATGTACCAAAACAAAATAGAAATATGCCATTTAGATATTTTCCCACAACTTCGTGCAGTTCAAAAGCCTTTGTCATACAATTTTTACGAATTGGATATGTAAACGAATATATAATCATGATTTCAGAATTAAAGTAGAATATTAATTAAATGATATTAAAATATTGTGGCATATGGTGTTACTTAACCCTTTACCACATATATACGCGAAACAACGCATTTTCGACCCCCCCCCTTTTTCAGGCCTCAAATAGTGAAAAAATGTCCTATTTGGGCCCCAAACACATGTTTTCGTTTGAGAAATGTTGGTCTAACAATTGAGCACTTTTTTCGGGGCCGCCCCCATCCAAAAGATACATCAGGGGGTTGCCAGAAGGGGGATGTGCCCCCTTCTGTTAGGGGGGTTTGAAGGGGGGGCGGAGTCCCCCTTCATCGCCAAGAAAATTTTGGACTTGTGAGAGGCTAAAAATGACCCCAGGTCGATCATAATATAACGTGTAACCAACGCTGAAAAGCCTTTGACTCTATATCAATCCCTTGAGAAGTTGCAGCACTTTGAAATAAATTTTGATGGAAAAAATCGAGGCAAAATAGTGGATTTTGGCAATTTTGAGATGTCCCCTCGTTGCCATGGTAACAGGAAATTTAAGACTGAGCATGTCGTCACAAAGGCAATGGTCCAGTCAACATTTGTGCCAAGTTTGATTAGTATTGAAGCATTTTTCATAGTTTCATAGCAGTTTGAACTTGTAAGAGGAGGCTTTTCAGTAAAAATGGCCATTTTTCACAATATGCTCATGGGGGAAAGGGTTAAGGGATTTGATGATGATTTTCAGGTTTCAAAGGTCATAAAAAGGTCATAAAACTGTAAATTATTGAGCTTTATCTTATTCTGGACGGAAATCTAAAAAATTACCAAACATTACAAACATTTGAAAAATACTGGCAATTTAAGATGTTTTTGAAGTAATTAAACACAACCATTTGTTTTAATGAGTTAAATTAAAGAATAGTTTAATTTACTTCATCTTTATCTAACTTATGAAGTGGTAAGAAATACACAATTGATAAGTTATAGGTCATTTAAGAATCATGAATTAATTCTATTGATTTATAAAAATAAAAGTATTATAGCTCTTTTTTAATTTTTTTAATAGATTCTTTTACATGTCTGCATGTCTTTATCCAATATAAACGATATAATTTACATTTCATGCTATATTAATACTAGTACAGACTTATAAAACAAAATTAGTATGTCTTAAAATTACTTCAATAAATAAAAGTTACCAACTGACAATATACAACTAAAAAATGTATTTATCCTTAGCTCCGCCATCATTTCGTTTAAAACATACAATTTACTTTAAATTATACTTCCGTGTCTCGATATTTACGTTCGTACTTAAACAACCTGGTTGTATATATACGAATATGTTTTCTATTTGATCTACATTTTTTAGGTCACGATATTATTCATAAAAATGTTTTATATTCTGATATCAGTTAGCAAAATAATTACCACTAAAATTGTAAAGAGAAGTCTACGTAACTTCTTATAGCAGAAGTTAAAGATCGTTACTTATCAACGGAAATTAGCGTACATGTATATTTAACGTCATTCGTATCTGAATTCTTTTAAAGATGATTACTTCCTTAAAAATGTGAAATATACATTTATATAACAATAGTGAAAAGCAACGTCGCGGACTTTCCGTAACCGTTACTTAGTGTTTGCACCGTTGTCGAGACGAAACAGAAAGTAGACAAATTTTGACAAAACAAATTGACAGAATAAATGTTTAAATTGCACAGATGATTTTATACATTTACTGTAATAAAAAAGAGTATTCACTTCAATATAAGTATCTCTTGTACGGAGATTGACTTAAAAATTTACCACTTCTCTCGGTTCAAATTTCATGTTCATTTATTTACAATTGTTTTTTGTAAAAAAAATCATTTATATCATATATTACATACATTGTAAACGTACTGATCTTATAGTGAATTTACTTTTACGTTACATGCAAATATTCTTCTTTTACAATATAAAACGGATTTGTCTAAATACATAGAAAATAAAATGAGACGTACCTTTTAGTTGTTTACTTTTCTCCATATTGGATGGAAGCACCGTATCACGGAAAATCTGCACCGTTTTACGTACCCTACAGTGATCAATATATGTAATCTTATCATGAAGCAATTTATGAAAAAAATAAATAAACAAATGAATAAAAAAACTTAAATAGATAAATAAATAAATAAATAAATAAATAAATAAATAAATAAATAAATAAACTTTATTCAAATATTTATTATTCGGCTTAGAAGCATTCAAGTCATATGACTTAAAATAAGACACTTGATTTACTTCGGAATGTCACGGTTTTATTTTGCAAATCGCAAATAAAAATACGAGTACATTAAAACATGCACACACATTAGAATACACTTCTGGGCCTATTTCAAATTTCTTGCTTTGTTGCAAACGGTGTTATTTTTTCAAATTAGAATTACAAATAATGGTCTATTTCATAAATTGTGGGTTTACCAAGACTTAATATCTTGGAACCGAGCTAATACAAAATCATCCGTAAATACGCTGTCTTTTCATAAAAGGGAACCTTTTCGGTATTTGATTAAAAAACCCGTTTCGGTGTGAGAGCTGAAACATTCGTTTCGGTAGCATTTTATTCTGCTCTTCTAAAGGTATGCAGAGCTGACCATTCCACCGTAGCCATTTTACGAAAAACATTGCTTGTACTTATATAAATGCGTTTCTTTTTATGCCTACAGAGGATAATAAAATGATATAGATACGTCAGCGGTCATACAAAAATGTATAGTGACTGCATGACAGGAAAATACTATGTTTTTTATCAGACCGCTTAAATTTAGAAGTGTTTTACACGAAGACTCGCATTAAACAAGCAGGCTGCATAGATGAAAGAAAACAATTGATATATACTGAATAGTGTTACAACGTCCATCAGTCACAGGACTTTTTCTTTTTGATATTGATACTTTCATAAGATTGATAATACATGTAGTTGGCACAGATAATTCATATTTACATAGCTTAGGTAATATAATATTGACATAAATAAATTTAAGAATGGAACCTACTGTCAAATACTTTTTCTTTTCCAACAAAAATTATCATAAAACGTATAAGATATTAATGATATGACAATGTTTGATAAAATATTATTTTTTTTTTACATTTCAGAAGTGAAGTATGTATTCAAATATATACATGTATGTATTACAATTATCAGATAAAACATATTTCAAGCCGTGATAAAATAACAATGGATTGAACATATTCAATAAATGTATAAACCATCCTTATTTATATAACATAAACAGTTATGCAGGGCGTTCAGAAGAAGTTTCTTCTAAGAGTGGTGTTTTTTGTTTGTTATTTCATGTATGAGAAATGTCTCTCCTCTGAATCAAGCTGATGTTTTCTAGCTGATATTTTGACAATCAGTGTGTTCTGAATCTCATGAGTCAATGACTGTTGGACAAAAAGTTTTCTTGGGTAACATCAGTTTGTTTGTATTAAAACATCGCCATAGTGGTTTTATTTTGTTGTACATTGTGGTACATATTTACCTTTTAAGAGATCTTAATTTTGGAAAAACAGATAATTTATTGTTAGTAAAGATAATTTTACAAACTTATTTTGAATTTTAACCAATATTTGTTTTATCTTAAATAAGTTTTATTCACTATCCCATACAATTTCTTGCTTCTAAATGCACCTGTTTGTTTAAAATTAAATAAGATTTAAAGTTTTTGTATTTTTGTCTGACTTTTCTATGTTTCAAGCCCTTAATTCTTTGGTGAAACTGTAAATAAATCTAAATTGAATTCTATATTACATTTTAGACATGTTTCAATAACACACAAATAAAATGATTTACTATGTCTTTACAAATTTTAAAGGCAATATTTAAAGGCAATATTATAGGATTAAAGTATGCAGAGTCCCACGGAACGGTTGGAGCCCTCACCCTACCGGATTCGGGCACCAACCGTTCCTCGGGACTCTGCAGACGTTATAACACGAAAGAAAACGTGCGTTGACGCTATTATAGCATAAAATTATTTAAAAAATAGATTCATACAAAACACATACAATAAATTCTTGTGCTTGGACGGTATTTATCCAATTCTACATGTTTTATGTATGCGTTTTATTTTTCCGGGGCTTATCTTGTTTTGTAATTTAATTTGAGGGTTAAACTGAATGTCATTTATTTGTTTACATTCACAACTGTCCGTTTCTTAGAAAGGGCGACAACCAAGATTAGCAGCGTTGTCTATACCGTATTTCCGGCATAGTTACTTGAATGCTGCTCAATGCGATTGAGGCACTCGAATCAATAATTTCAATACAACACTTTGGCAAACAGGCCAATTCGTCATTTTTTGTTTGTTTACTTGGCCCTGTATGTATTGCGCATAGGTGAAACCGAGCTATAACAAGAGCGCGTGACTATGTTAACGCATGGTTTTGGCCCCGTTATAACATGGGCAAAAGAGGGAAAAATAGCCGATTTATGCTATAATATAGTATTGAAGGATCATCACCAACTGGCAGTTATGCAGCACTCATTGATAAGATGTCTCCTTCATTAGTTATCGACGAATGTAAGACAGTTGGTATCGATCTAGGTATGAGGATAGAAAAAGAAAATTCGTTAACCCGAAGAAAGATGTGCAAGGTAATAGTTGAGCATGCGGTTTGTCAAGATCATGAGACTAAACAAAAGAGTTTTTGGATACTCGGGAAAAAATATCCAGATCAAGTTGGTGAGTAGACAATGTTGTTTTAAAATTAATTGAAACTTGTATATAACATTATTTTGAGGATGGTCATCTAAAATATGCTCAATTACATGTTTGGTAATTTTCTTCATGAACAGATAATGAACTTGATTAAATCTCATCGCTAAGCTCACTACATAATAAATTAGCATCCGTTAACATTTATGTTTTAAATCTCTTCAATTCTCAAATATGCTTTAACTACCCTGCTTAATATTATTACAACAGAAATATGCACTGACATAATTATATTGCAAAAGAATTGAAAAGTATGTAAGAAAACATGTAATTTACATCAGGATAAGGTCATTTCGCTACATGAATCACACATAATATTGTTTATTAAGTTCATTTTCCCTAACGGTTTTCCTATGCTTTGTAAAACATAACTTTACTTTACTTGATAAATGAATCAAATAATAATAACAACAGTCGTAGGTTTTATATTAATCTATAAAGATAAATTCAGATTTCAGGGCTACATTTATCCAAAAGATAACCGATAACGTTAATTTATATAGCACCCTTGATTCGGAAGAGGATAATTTGACTATAATTTATGAAGAAATTTATGAAGGAAACCATCACCTTGACACACCAGGTCTTGAATTTTATCTGTATAATATACCTCAGATTAATTACCCTTTCTTTTCTGTTGTACTTTCAAACATGAATGTTTAGATACACATACGGTAATTGTTGTGTGAATAACTTCAATGTAAAATGAACAAGAAAGGTCATTTTAATACATGTATTTCTACAAATTGTTACTGTGAAAATGAACTAACAATATGAAATGAAACCTATATTTATTCTAAATTATACATTGTACTGCATTTATCTTTAACAGTTCAAAAATCTGTAATTTTATAGATATTGGTCAAATGGGAAGACGTATACAGCCAAATTATCTGACCACATTAAGCCAATGTCGATGTGTTCTTAATTTAACATTGGATGGCGACATAATGAAGAAGATACAATATCAGGAAAAAATTAGTTGTGATATAAGCAGAAGTATTAGAAGTGGACATTGTACTGATAAAGAACATAAATAAATCTCAAGGAGTGTCATTTTATTGTTTTCTTCGTTTAGACTGCATAAACAGCAAACAACGTAGTAATTTATTGTAGAATGCTTCATATTCTTTGACAAAATATTAAAAATAAAGAACACAATTTTTAAAATGAAGATCCTTTTTGAAAATTATTAAGTTTGCATAATCTTACTTAACATTAAACTAAGATAAGCTACATTAAACTAAGTAGCCTTTATTTACATGTCACGAAAGTTGAAAAGCGACTTCATTATTAAAAGCAAAAAAACCTGAACAAATATATGCTACATTCTGTGCCATAATTAATTCTTCCAGTTGACATAAAATAAAAAGAATGAAAGGTCAAATAATGAACGTGCAAACATATTTAAAGAAAAAGAAGAGCAATGGCATAGCAGTTATACATATTATTTTGTTTTGAGTCCTTAAATTTATATTTTTATCTTTTGTTTTGACGTTGCAATATTATAAAAATCTTAATTATGTAATAACAAAAAATATGAATATTTTTAAGACACATTATTTTCATAAATAACTGTTGCACAGGGTCCAATAAATAGTATATATCAGATAAATTGATTATCATCTATGTAGCCATGATAAAACATGCTATTCTTAACTTCTATACATTTCTGTAAAACGTCGATTTTTATTTCATTATTTGGCCAAGTCTTTATTTATTCTAATGACAAAACAGATTTTCTTAACATTTTCACAACGGCATAAAGCCAATCCTTGCTAATAACATAAAACATATGCATTCAAACTTTAAGTGTAACAAAATCATACACCTGACTTGTAGTTAATGACACGTTTACGTCCTCAATTTAAATTCATCAAATAGCATAGTATACATATTCGAGAAGCATCCGTTGCATTTGGTGATGTGTTTTGTTTGTCATGCTTATGTCAAAAATACTTTCTCTATAGCAAGCGTAAAAGAATTCAATTATTTTTCTCAGTTTTTGTCATATGCATTCAATCAATGCACACTAAATGTTCTAACGTCCAGCTTGTACATTCAAACATGTGCATAGGACGTGTGTTTAAAGACACATTTATGTTGTCATTTCAAATGGTTGAATAGCATCGTATGTAGATTCTGCTTCTTTAAGATCTTTATCGAGCTCTGTATATTGACTTTCTGAGGCTTGAGCATCGTGAGGAGATGTCCTTCCCTCCTTTACATCGTTTGTTTTAAGTTTGATTGGATCTTCCACATTTACATACCTTAAAGTAAAAGTAAGTCCATAACAAAAATTATTACGTTGTGATCATAAGCTCGAATTTAATCACAATTTTGCCATGTTGTGGTACCCATATCTATCCTTTTTATGTGTTTTCCTAAAGTATTCTCATAATATCTTTTTTCTTACATGTCACCTCTGTGTCCTTTTAAGTTATTCAAATAACGTGTTAACATATTATAAAATAATATCGACATTTAAACATTGATACGGCCTGCCGTTAGAAATACCAGTATGAATAATAGACTATACTTTGTTAATAATCTCATCATGTACATATTATTTTCATTTAATAAAACTTACTCTCTGCCTTTTGTATCTTCGGAGATATCTGTAAAGAAAATATACAATACTATGATTTAAATTTGTCTTCATTAAAAGTCAGAGTTTAAAATAAAAACACGATAGGTCTACAGGCACTCAATTGGTTCTAGATTTTCTTCACCAATTTTATACTTCATTTATAACTAATTATGAACTTTGAATTAAATACTATTATTGCCAATACAAATATATCAAGCGTTGCTAGTTCATTTAATCAGATATGGTTTATCACATGAAATACATTGTTTTCAACATTTCAATATGTATGTTGTTGAACCATAACGTATTTCATTATTTCTATATGATATTGTACCTATGGTGCTTCGTGGCCGAGTGGTTCGTGAAGGTCGTTGACTTTGAATCACTTGACCCTAACCGCTGTGGGTTCGAGTTTCGACAGGGATTTTGGATTCTTGTATGTGATGAAGCTATCCAGCTGTACTCAGGTGGCTGTTCGTGCCTGAAATAATGCACGGAAGGGCCCCTGAGGTCTTCCGCCACCAATAAAGCTGGAACGTCACCATATGACCTATACTGTGTCGGTCCCAATCAAAACAAACAAACAAACGAATATCACACACGTATAATTTTATGTTGAAATACACATCCATTGCAGCTTTGATGTTTTTAAGTTATGTCAATCAAGCGGTATCAATTCTTTACACTTAAAGTTTTGGCAACAGCTACCCTGATTAAATGTATGAGAGAATACTGATAAAAGTACGTGACAATTTTTCTACAAGTTTCAGATAAAAATACAATGTATAAAACAACAGAGCATAGTTAATTTTTGCGTTGTCATGTTTTGTTTATGATAAATATGTTTTCAGGCAGCAATATGTTACCTTTATTCTGGCCAGGGTCATGCCTTCTTTTCATCCGTAATGTAACGTATATGGAATATACCAACAAGACAACTATCAGTATGCCGAGAACTACTCCTACGATTATCGCAGTGGTGTTGTTTGTCTTTACTGTCACATTCACTGTATATCAATTTAGATGGGAATATGAGTTTTAATGTACATTGTTATTAGAGAATATAACTTGTGCAGTAATGTATTGATGCCACAATATGTCATGATTATACTCAACATATTTGTTTTTCATTTCCAGTTACATTTGCATAAAGCTGGTTTGAACTGAAATGTAACATTTACATAAAGCTGGTTGGAACTGAAATGTAACATTTGCATAAAGCTGGTTTGAATTGAAATGATGCTTAAATAAATTTAAGACATGACTTTTGCATACAATACACCATTATAATCATAGAATATTGATATTTCTTTGTAAAGAATGTTATGTATGCATTATGAATACTGCCCTTATCTTTTGTTAAAATTTTCAGACATGCATTAGTATCATATTTCACGAAAAAATCTTATCTTCTCTGCCTTTTTCAAATCACAGCTTCATTTAGATATACAGGATGTACAGTAATTAATAAATTCTATTATGTTTACATCGGTAAATGCCAATTTAACATTATAGTCTGATTTTATTGACCTGTCAGTTATGAATACATTATAGGACTCATTTAAATATTCGGTCCCACTTCGGTTTGGTCCGTGTAGTTTACGAGAATTAATGTGAAGTATATTAGTCATGGATGAAAGTCACGCCAGCGTAATGTGAATGTTTTCGTTAATTCACAATAGCACAGTCGGTTAAGAGAATGCCTGATAGGTCTGATAAGAGGTCTGTGGTTCGATCCTTACTGTTGCCATTGTATTAGTACTCTTTCTTTATTTTTGCAGTATACTTTAATTGAACAGATTTGTAGTGTGTTGTACGGCATTGAAAATACATGTACATTTATTGATTTTAATCCGTTTCAATTTTAAACATGAATTCTTAAAACATGTTATTTAAAAAGAGTATAGACATAACAAAATTAAGTAAAACATAAAAAAACCAAATAAAATAAAATAAAATAATATATAGCTTCAATAATGTTGAAAGTATCAATAAGAAAAAACATGGACCAACGCGGTCTCGAACTTAAAACACGTTTGATACTTAGATTATAAACTCGTGCTTTACCCGATTGCGCTATAACGCTGAGTACTATTAGTTTAGAGATAAAAATTAAATTCAATTCCATCGTACACCGTCTATCTTACGGAACTTACCGAAAATCTACCGAAGATTAATATACTGTGTGCATCGACCGTATAATCAGTATGGAATTGACAGGTTAATAAAACCAAACAATAACTTACATTGAACATTTAAATTTATTGATTCGGTCAGCTGTTCTGGACTCACTAATGCAGGATGAGTAACTATACACTGTATACTTTGTCCATTATCCGCAGCCGTCACCTGTCTAGTATACGTAGAAACAACTGTAAATGTTTCTGCTGCAGCATCGGCTGCATTTGTTGTACTGCCGTTATATGTCACACCTTGATATAACCAGGATATACTGGCTGCTGGTCTACACCCACTTGTTGTACAACTTACTGTTACAGTACTACCAGCTGATACAACAGATGTCTGTGTAACTGTTGGCTGGCTAGGCTTCACTGAAAAAAAAAAAAAAAATAACCGAAATAAAATGAAATTTGTCGTTTCGCCAAAA
>NW_026862091.1:0-72526 GCF_026571515.1 Ruditapes philippinarum | reverse complement strand
TTAAAAAAGGGGGCTTTATCTGGGAAAATAGTCTTTTGGGAAAATCCAAAATTAAAAAAGGGCTTTCCGCTAAAAGCCTTTCATACTTTTTCCAACGTTTTAAATCATTCCTTTTTGAAAACTTTTGTATATCATCACATTTTTTTTTAAAAATTTAAAAAATTTATTTTTGGGACTTTTGTTTTTATTTTGTGAGGGAAAAAGGAAAACTTGGGAACAACTTTCAAAAAAATTGCAAAAATTAAAAAGTAAAATAAGAGACAAACTATCCCGCAGTTACTTATCCTTTTGTTAAAATGTATTTTCGATTTTTATAATGTATCTAACTTCATTTTTCATCATGATCTTTTGGATTTTTTTTGGTTTCCCGTTTTAAAAACACACATGATTTTTGTTTATAAAGGGGTTTTAAAAAAGATAAAACATTTTAAAAAAAGGGGTAGAAAAGGGAAAGGGACTATAAGTTAAAAAAAAGTTAAGAAAAAACAAATTTAAAAAACTGATTTTTGAAAAGGAAATTTCTTATTTTTTTAATTTTTTTTTTTAAAACGGGGGCCAAGTTTTTTAATTTTAAATTTTTAGCGGGGAATTTTTTGCTATGCTTTTTTGTTTTTAAATTGGGTTTTATAAAAGATGGGGTTTAAACCCATTTTTAAAATTAAAAAAATAAAATACATTTTAGGGAAAAACCGGGGGTTTAAAGAAAACCCTTTGGCCGGGGCTGAAAAAATTTTTTGGGTCGCTGTGTAGAGTCCTATGGGATTATTTTTTAAGTTTCAGCTTTGTTAAATTCTGTTTTACACCACCTTTTTTAAAATTTTGGGGACGGGGCCCGTGGTAAAAAAATGTTAATTGGGTTTTTTTAAAATTATATGTTTTTAAAGGACTTTAAAAAAAATAAAAAGGTTTATGAAAAAGATGGGGAGTTTTCATACTTTTGGGGACGGGAAAATTTTAAAACTAAACGTTGGGGGGCAAAATTGGGTATGATACTGTTTTTGCATTTCGATTTTTTGTTTTTTTTACTGTGGGGGGAAAGGGGGCTGAAATGTTTAAAAAGGGTTTGTTCGAAAAATTTAATGTATTTTAGGGGCCCTTAAAAAAAACAAGGGCTGAAATTTAAAGATAAAAATTATTAAAATTTTAAAAAATTTTTTAAAAAACTTGGTTTATTTGGAAAACGTTTAAAAGGTTCATTTGAATTTTTTTTAAGGTGAAAAAATAAAAAATCGCAAAAAAAAAATAAAAAAAAAATAAAAAAAAGGGTTGCAGTTTTTTTTATTTATTTTTTTTGTTTGTTTTTTTTGTATTTTTTGAAAAAATTTAGTTTTAAAACAGTATCGCTCATAAAAAAGGAAACTTTTTTGGAAAATTTATGAATAAAAAAAATACCCCTTTTAATAAAAAAAAAAATTTTGTCAAAAATTCATTTAAACCAAAATGATCTGGGTTAATAAATTTACATTGCGTCTTGATTTTTTTTTTTGTTTTTTGAAAAAAAGGTCGGGTATTTTTCCTTTAAAAACCTTTTTATAGAAAAATTTTATGTAAAAAAATTTAAAATTTTTAGGGGGCATATTTTAAAATTAAAACGACCTTCTCCTTTTTTTATATTTTTTTAGATCGTTTATCCCCTAAATTTAGTGTATTTTAAAAAATTTGGTGGAAAAACCGTTTTTATTTGGGGATTGGTAAAATATTAAAGTATGAAAGGTTTGGAAAAGTTTTTTGCCGAGACTGCCCAAAAAATGTATTAAAAATTTCGGCGTAAAAAGCAAAAAATTGCAAAGAAAAAAAATTTAATTTTTAAACCCTTACGTATTCTTTATTTAAATCTTCTCGATTTTTCTTTTCGGGGGAAATAAGCACTTTTAATTTGAAAAAAAAGTATTCATTTATCTTATCATGACCAAAAGGGATTTTTAGCATTAAAAATTGTTATCTTTAAAATTTTTGAAAGACAAAAAATTTTGGACTTTAAAGGGGATATTGGTTTTCATACCTTTTTTTTTAAAAAATTTTGTTATTTGCGATTTTAAAATTTAATAAAAATTATCATTTAGTTAAAACCGAAAGATATATTGTTTATTTTGGAAAAAATTAAATTGGGGTACAGGCATCTCACTTGAGAAAATAACATGCAAAAAATTTCATTTTTCTTATTGCTTATTTTTAAATGAGGGAAGGGAATCAATGGGTGTTTGGATATTTTCTATTTTTAAAACATTTTCCCTTTTTAAACCCAAAAAATTGTGTGTTTTATTTTTTTAACAAAAAAAATAAATTTAAAAACAATAAAAGGGTTTTTGTTTTTTGCCATTTTACTGATCTAAAGAAAGGGAAAAGTAATTGAATTTTAAAAATTTAAAAAAAAGTTAAAGTTAAAAGAAAAATTTTTTATTTTATATAAATAAATTTCTTTTTAAGAATTTTATTTCCCGTTGCATTTATTTCATCTTTTTATCTTGGCAGTTAAACCATTTTTTACAGCAACAGTTCAGCCCGCCCTGACACGCTAATTTTCCCCTAATTAATTAACAGTTTTTAACCGCGGGCCAAAAACGGTGGCTTTTCTGGGGCCGGAGGGTTTTTAAAGTGACTTAGTTATTTATTTTGAAAAAATCCTTACCAGTGAAAACATTGTTTTTTTTTGATTCTCTCAAACAAGAGTTTAACAGTTTTAGTTCCTTCTCTTTAAAAAGACTGGTCACTTAAAGATATGGCAGTCATTAATAAAAATTTAAAAAAGGGCCCTAACTTGCCGAACTTTTAAAATTTTAAATTTTTGTAAGTTTAAAAACCCTCGAAATTTTTTGAGATATTTTTTCCCAAGGGGTTTTAAAAATTTTAAATTTTTTGAAATAAATGAAATTTTATTTGTTTATTTGTTGTAAAAAAAACAAAAAATTTTTCAAACTTTACATGACGTAACCCTTTTTGGGGTTAAAAAATTTTACTTATTCCTAAAAGCGAAAATTTCAAAATTTTATTTAAAAATAATTTTCTTATGGGGTTGCAAAAAGGTTTAAAAAATTAAAATTAAATAAAAGCTTTCGTGAATTTAAAGGGTTTTGGCTCATCGAAAAACCCTAAATACCATCCAAAAGGGAAAAGACAAAGGGAAATGGAATTTTTTAAGATTTTTAAAAAAATTCCACTTTAAAAAATTTTAATGATTAAAAAAAATCACATATACTGAAAAAATTTGCCCGCGACCCCGTTTTATCTTTTTAAAAAAAACCTGCCTGATTTGAAAGGGAAATTTTCTGGAGTTTTTTTAAAAAGAAAAGCACACTAATGTCGTCTTCCCCCACCTCAAAAAATTTAAAATAAAAAAATGGTTTGGAGTTTTTTTGGTTTTCATTTGGGGTTTTTATTTGTTTTAAATTTCTGAAAAATTCAAAAGTAAAAAATTTAAAAGAAAAAGTTTCAAAACATTAAAATGTTTCTAGGGGTTGGTTACCCTTTTAAAATTTATTTTTGTTATGGGGGAAAGATTTTTTTTTTTACATTTTTACTTTCTATGATTTGCTTGTACATTCAGGGGGTTTTTTATTGCTTGATTTTATGTTGAAATGTTTTTACCGATTAAAGGGACTCCACTAATGATATACAAAAGATCAACCATTGCTATTAAGAAGTTATCGTTTACGAAAGGGGCTTGAAACAATTTTCTTGTAGGTTTTCTTTTTTTTCTTTTTAGGGAAATTTTTTCAAAAATTTTTTTACATTAATTTGCAGGGGGTCTCAAATATAAAACAAAATTTTCAGTGATTTTTTTAAATCTGTTTGGTTAAGTGGGTTTCCTTTCAAGGGAAAATTATTCCCCTAACATAAGGGCCAAGGCAAGGGTTATTTTAAAAAATGTGTTTTGTTTTAAAAAGGTTTTTTACAGGGAATATATGAATAAACATTTGTCAATTTTAAATTAAACTTTAAAAGAAAATTAAATTTTTAATTTGGGAACGAAACCTTTCATATTTTTTATGATTTAAAGTTTTTTTTATGTATGGTAAACCAAAGGGAGATTGTTCAAAATTTTAAAACAAAACCATTTGGGGGCGCCCATTTTTGTTAAAAGCTGAAAGCAAAACGTAATGTTTTTAAATTTGAAAAAGGCGTTTTTTGCATTAAAAAATTTTCACAAGGTGGGTATCGTTATTGTAAAATGTCTTTATTTTACCCCTGCTCTGTGGTTTATATGATAAAATGGGATAATACACCAGCAACGGAAAGAATTTTGTAATGTTAGCATGATAACACATAATAATGTGACGTCTTGGAAAATTATCTATCAAGACATTTGTTAACTTTATCTCTCACCATAAAATGAAATATGACAGATAACATAATTCAAGTAACTATACTTTTTACTTTAAAAGCTGCAGACGCAAATTATGTCTTGATCTATTTACTCTACGTTGTAAATAGGATTTAACTTAATGTTTGATTAATGCATAAGGTACCGTTTTCTTTGGAATAAAGATTGTAATAAGATCGTTTGATATAAATGTGTTTTAACTTATAATGTACCATATAATGTACCTTGTACAATGACAATACGATCGCGTATCACTAATTGTTTTACAAACTTTCAGTAATTCATTAATCAACAAAACAATTTAAGCACGTGCTGTGTTTGGAAATTGAACGTCAGCAACAGCGCTTAAGCATAAGTTTTATATATGCTATACACTTACTCCCAGCAACCTATTAGGCTTAAGAACTAGCCATCGTCTAGTATGCCTTTAATGTTTTTTATGGTAGTGAATAAGAAGTGTTGAAAAATGTGTCTTAATGGTATTGTTCGACGAAACAATGCATTGTTGAATATATGTTTTGCTTTGTTTTATTACTGTAACCCAACGAATATTCGCGACCAATTGAAATTCGCTTTATTCGCGGATGGCCACGAAGCGCAAAAATTTGTTTGCGCGAATAAGTCCGCACGATTATGCAAATAAATTGGAGAGACATTTTTATTTTAGACGTTGTTCATGCAAAGCTTCTTGACCGGATATATTCAAATTTGCGGGCACCTGTTAGAAAGTAATGAATTGTTATGAATATTGCCATAAAGCAATAAAAACACAAACTTAACAAGAGGGCCATGATGGCCCTGAGGTCGTTCACCTGTATATAGGCCCCCTAACCCGCACCCCAACGTTGCAGGGTCAATTTAACCAAAGGGCTTTATTTGCACAAACTTGGTAGACACCCATAAGAAGATGTTTCATGCTAAACATCTAAGCTCTAGCTCATTGGGCTATTTAAAAGAAGATTTTTTTTAAAGTTTTTACTATACACATATAGTTAAAAACAATGACACCCCTGGGGCCGGGCCAGTTATGACCCCAGGGTTTTTATTTGAACAAACTTTGTAGACACTTACTAGAATATGTTTCATGCTTAATATCTAAACTCTAGCTATTTGGGTTTTTTCAAAGAAGATTTTAAGTTTTTGCTATACACATATAAGAAAAATCAATGACCCCCGGGGCGGGGCCAATTTTGACCCCAGGTCTTTTATTTGAACAAACTTTGCAGACACTCACTAGAAGATGTTTCATGCTTAATATCTTAACTCTAGCTATTTGGGTTTTTTCAAAAAAGATTTTTAAGTTTTTGCTATACACATATAAGGAAAATCAATGACCCCCGGGGCGGGGCCAATTTTGACCCCAGGGCTTTTATTTAAACAAGCATGGTAGACACCTTTTAGAACATGTTTGATGCTAAATATCTTAACCATAACTCTTTGAGTTCTTTAAAAGAAGATTTTTTAAGTTTTTACTATATGCATATATAGGGAAAATCAATGACCCCCGGGGTGGGGTCAATTTTGACCACAGGGCTTTTATTTGAACAAACTTGGTAGACACTTTTTAGAACATGTTTCATGCTAAATATCTTAGCTCTAACTCTTTTGGTTCTTTAAAAGATGATTTTTTAAGTTTTTACTATATGCATATAAGGAAAATCAATGACCCCCTGGGGCGGGGCCAATTTTGACCCCATGGCTTTTCTTTGAACAAACTTGGTAGACACCTATTAGAACATGTTTCATGCTAAATATCTTAGCCATAGCTCTTTGAGTTCTTTAAAAGAAGATTTTTTAAGTTTTTACTATATGCATATAGGGAAAATCAATGACCCCCTGGGGCGGGGCCAATTTTGACCCCAGGGCTTTTCTTTGAACAAACTTAGTAGACACCTATTAGAACATGTTTGATGCTCAATATCTTAGCCATAGCTCTTTCAGTTCTATAAAAGAAGATTTTTAAAGTTTTTACTATATGTATATAGGGAAAATCAATGACCCCCCGGGGCGGGGCCAATTTTGACCCCAGGGCTTTTATTTGAACAAACTTGGTAGACACTCCCTAGAAGATGTTTCAGGCCAAATATTTCAGCTCTAGCTCTTATGGTTTTTTAAAAGAAGATATTTAAAGTTTTTTCTTTCGGTTGCCATGGCAACCAGAGTTCTGCATGGAATTAAATTCTTTGAACAATTTTTAAAGGTGACCACAAAAGGAACATTCCTGTGAAGTTTGGATGAAATTGGCCTTGTGGTTTATGAGGAGATGTCATTTAAAGTAAAAGTTTACGGACGACGGACGACGGACGGACGACGGACACCGGACGAAAAGCGATCACAAAAGCTCACCCTGTCACTTTGTGACAGGTGAGCTAATAAACTACTACTATTTTATCAATATCAAAAGAACACTATGTCAATATAGCAATCAAAATAAACATCCACATTTTAATACAGTTTATGAAATACTAGTAGGCCTATTGTCAATCACGTTCCGTATAGGGTACAATACGGAGCATGTGTCGGTTTTAAGTTTCTTCATATTTACACTTCCATACTAAGTATATGCTTACAAAGTACTCGCACTTATTTTAAAAGACCAGCTTTTTTCGAGCCGAGCTGGAAGAGCTCTGAATTGTCTTTTACAGAGTCAAAGGCATTCATTAGCCACTTTGCATGCTGTGGTTTGATGAGGGACAGGCGCAGATCGATGTTATTGTCTTTTATGTCTTTTTTACACAACTGTGCAGATACCTTTTTTGCATACCAACCAGTAAACTGCCTTTTCACATTTTCTTTGAGCTGTGCATTTCCTGATAAATCTATGGACTGTTATTCCCTAGTATATCCACCTGGTACGTACCAAAGGGGAATACCAGCTTTGGTTAACTTAAAGGACTGAACTCTATTGACAGCAAACACATCAAAATTCGCTAAAGCTGGTTGTTTTAAAGCAAGATCCAACTGATTATTGGTTTTGCGAACATATGGGATGAGAATATATTCTGCAAATCTAAGCGTGGTGGTTTCGTTCGACCAATGATTTTCGGAATGCCATATGTCCCATCCTTGCGGAAACGTAACGTCTGGGTGACAGGCCTCTGTTTTCCCCTGGTACAAAAGTTGTGGAGGCAGTAGAATACCCCTTTTAGTTCAGGTGAGAAGTGCAGTAATTTGCCTTTTGTCCACAAGTCCAGTGACCTCGACCTGTTTTGACCCTATAAAATAAATGTTTGAATAAATCGTTTGCCAAAAGTGGGAAAACTATGGAGCATCACAAAAGGCTATTGTTTTTTTAGATCCTATAAAATAAGTGTTTGAGTGAATTGTTAAGACAAAGGTGCATCGAGCATTACAAAAGGATATTGTGTGTACATATTTACAAACAGTGAAATACAAGATTGTTTCATACTAGTATCGATTTTTACCCGTCAAGCTTAACTGCCTGTATAGCTCAGTTGGTTAGATTGCGGACTCATTTTACATAATTTTCTCGCGTGGGGTCGATCCCCGATTGGAGAAGGTATTTTTTATGAAACGCTTAAATAGAATTTCTTAAAGATTTTTCTAGATAAACTGTGGGTACAAAATATAAATATGTTTTGAAAATAAGATGCTGAAATTAATTTACCTTGTTGTAACACAGTTCCATAGTCCAATTACCACATTGCACTATGCTAATGTTGGTTTTATCAATGTTCAGTATAAGATCATCAGGGATGTTGCAATCTACAGCTTCGTTTGCCGCTTAATCATTTTTCTTTCTTTTCTGGAGTGCTTTCCAGATCATGACCATGCAAACACGATGCCGAAACATCCCTGCATTCTGAGGGTTTATTTTTCATCAACCACCCTTTAAACGATATGTTTAGAAATGAAGACGAACGATGTGTACATGTACATATATAGAGAAAATGTTTTGCTGAATTTTGATCACAATTCACTTACCAATACAATATAAGGCTAGCGTATTGTTTATCCCAATTAAGACACCAATACTGACCTCAATTATTGAAGATTAATAGTCGGCTAATGGATTTACGGTCCCATCGGACTGTCCAATCCGCGAAATTTTTTTCGGAAATCAAGAAAACGCGGAAATTAATTTTCGCGAAAATGTCCGACCTCGGCAAAACGCGAAAATTTGTATTCGCGAATATAAATTTGGTAACAGTAAATCGGCGATCAAAGATTCATTTAAAGTATAAAGTTGATGTTACAATGTTGTGCTTTTGTGTATACAATATTTATTCATATATGAAACAAGAATTTGTAACAGAGTAACCAACGTCCCCTGCCACGATGGAGTTTTATATGAAGCAAAAACTTGTTAAAAAGATTGAGGTATGGATTTCAGGACTTTCAGTCCAAGATTATTATCAATGCTAGATCTGCAAATGCAGCAATAAATTTACTAGTACAATGAAACATGGAATTTGAAATTCCATCAAATAAATCTTGACCTCTAAGTGTGACCTTGACTTTGGACGTAGGGGTGCAGGTGTTGTGCATGACATATCGTTTTATTAATATTAGTATTTTGCCAAGAATTTTCAAAATCCTTTTAACAATGTAGAAGTAATAGATCAGACACAAAACATACCCTAAAACAGACTATGTCAATCTTTGAACTTTAAGTGTGACCTTGGAGGTACCCATGTTTTGCGCCTGAAATATCATCTTATTATTGTGATTATTTGTGAAAAATATTTTTAAAATCCCAGGTTATGGACTTGACACAAAATTTACCCTATAACAGACTATGTAAATCTTTGACCTCTATGTGTGACCTTGACCTTGGAGGTAGGGATACATGTGTTAAGCATGACATATCATCTGATCATTGTGACTATTTGTGCCTAGTTATTTCAAAATCCTGAAGAAGTTCTAGATCAGACACAAAATATATCCTAAAACAGACTATGTTAACTTTTGAGCAATAAATGTGACCTTGAACTTGGAGGTAGGGATGCAGGTGTTGCGTTAGATACATTGTCTTATTATTTGTTGCAAGTATTTACAAAAAAAAATGATCTATGAAAAAGTTATGGACTGGACACAAAATATACCCTGTAATAGACTATGTAAATATTTGATCTCCAAGTGAGACCTTGACCTTGGAGGTAGGTGACCGGATGTTGCGCATGACACAACGTCTCATTTTTGTGAACAATTGTGTGTATTTACAAAATCCCTTCAAAGGTAAGAAAGTTATGGACCGGACACGACATATACCATCAAATAGACAATGTTGACATTGAATGAGCAAGTGCGACCTTGACTCTGGAGGTAGGGGTGTTGTTGATGCGCATGACACATTTTCATATAATAACTAACATTTAACAACTAGTTAAATAAACAAACACCCACACAAACAAAACGCGAGTGCGCACACCCATTAACACACTACACTAAGATAGAGACTGTACACAACATTTTAAGGACCAACGTTTTATAAAAGACAAATGGTTCGGGGCAAATCTAACTATAGCCATTTGGTTATTTTTGTATTACAATATCACATAGTTAATATTTAAAAACTATTGTCCAAAACAAAAATTGAAAACAACAACAGCATATAAAAAGACAAGGTAAACACACGGGTCTTTCTAGTTGTAAAATATGTTTGCTTTAATGAAAGAACAATTTTTATGCCCATATGGATAAATGGTACAGTATGTCATATGCCTTATGAAGATCATCAGTGAATTTCAACTAGAGTTGCTTCCGACTGATTCTAATAAGGTTGTTTGATGTGTTGTTATATCAAACTAATTTATTTATTATGCGGAGGTTCTATTTATAGATCAACGTTTGCATGAAACAGTGCATGTCTTGTCCAATAATTTGATTGCAAAATTTCAGATCATTAGCATACTCTTATTGTTTCCAGAATGGTTATTCTTGTTGTCAAAAATAACCTAAAACTAAAATAGGTCTATGATAAGCAAAAAGAGTTTCAATGTATTTCTGAGTAGTTTTATATATATATCTTTTGGACATCTTTCCGTTTTAAATGCCACTGCTGATCCATTAAGAAAATTAATATTTTATGTATTTAGGGTTTTGGACATCGGTGGAGTTCCTTTAGAAATCAGTTTTTTATAGTATCTCTCGCGTCTATGAGAGTTCAGACCCTCTCTGTTTATAACATTTTTCTTCATTATAATCACCTTCCAACAAAGAAATATACATGTATTTTATCAGCTGTTTTTAACAAGTGTTCAAGCAAAGGAGAGGAAGCATATGTTAAACTATACCAAAGATCCTGAGAACATGACATTTGTTTTTTATTTATTTATTTGTTTAGTTTTGTTTTTGTTTTTTCATTTCTACACATGAATTAATGTAAAATGAGTAAGAGTAAAGTTTATCATGTATTGCTTTTGAAGGGATCGTGATATATGTGTCATATTGCCCTTAAGTTAAGTTAATCTAGTAATTTTGTGGTTTATTGTCAACTTTACTTGTGTTTGTCCTAAATATATCACTAAAAAATGGTCATTTAATACCCGTCCTTTTAAACGTTCTTATTTGGGCAAATCCATGTTATTTTTGACTGAACAGAATAATTGTGTAAATAGCCGTGTGTTCCATGGGGCTTCACTTTGTTCTGATATATATTTCATTTATTTAATTCAAACAAGTACATTTATGTCCATATAACGTATGATAGCTATTGTTCTCTTACGTGATTGTTGAATGTAAACCTCTTATGTAACTTTTAAATTAATGAAAGTATATTAACCTTTCAGTCAAGAAAAACATAATCATTCTTACACGATCTATATTCTAACGGTATTCTAACGAATGTGATTTAAAAAAAGCAAAACACAAACACAAATTTGTTGAGCGTCATCTAGAATATACGTCCGAAACACATGCGGCTTCTTATGAAGAAAGAAGAAAAGAAGCAAAACACATACTTTTGAAATCAATTAAAACTTTACTGAACTATTCTAAAGTGTCAACCTGGATAAATCGTAATGAAAACAAATCTTCCAAAACACCAATTATATAAAATGAACAAATCAAATCATGAAATGATTGATTTTAAATCTCAGTAGAATGAAATTTGTAAATTACAAAATTGTTACTTAATTATGATGCTAAACAAGATGGATGAGAACCGACACATTTTGTTCATGCCACCAGCAAATTAAATAATTCTACAGTTTAATTTAAAGCAGTTCGATAATAACACTTGCTCATTTTTTTCTGAGATTTGTTTTGTTGCATGAGAAGTAAAAAGATAATCAAATAATTAAAGGGAAAACAACTAGTTAAATATACAAACACACCCAAACAAGCCAAACACGATTGCCCGCTACACTAAATATACGAGACTGTAACAACATGTAAAGGACCAACGTTTTATAAAACACATATTGTTCGGGGCAAGTTTAACCAAAGTCATTTGGTCATTTTTGTATGACAATATCTTATTATTTGAAAACAAAAACAGCATATGAAATAGACAAGGTAAACACACGGGATTTTCTAGTTGTAAAATATGTTCGTGTGAATGAAGGAACAAATTTTATGCCCATGTGGATCAAGCCGTCTTTAAAAAAATAGTTTATCAATACAGATACATTTTCCTTATCAGATGATCGTGCAAATGTTATCTGATACAAAGTCCGAGTTTTTGTTTTAATGTCACGATATAAAGTAGTTTTTTGCTATTTCAAGGGTAAACAGTAGTCAATGTTTAAGGAAAAAATGTTTTAATGTTTTATGACTTAATAGTTAAAAATCAAGCTTCAAGTACCAACCAATAAAGTGTAAAAGCAAACGCTTTTGAATATTGTTTGAAGACATATACCTGTTAAGCTCTTTTAAAAGCGACTTTTGTCTGGAATATGACAAGGTTATTATATATTAATACACCATTTCGGTCAACCGGTACTCGAAATGAAATGAACATGTTGGATTTGTCCTTATTCTTAACAAAAAAACAAATCAAAAGAACCGGTTTGGATTAAAAATAAGTGTTCTTTAAAGTGTCATGTTGTGATTTATAATTATTGAAAATTCCGGTTTTGTACCTAAATAGATTCACGCTAAGGGATGATTAATCCTTTACAGAAATACAATGAAAATGTCATGTGTGAGGTGACTGCGTAAGATAAAAAACTAGTTGTATAAACAGTTTGTTTTATCGGTCATAGCTTTTCAACGTTCTTAATTTCTCTAGCTCTGTCTATTTTTGTCTGTGTATGTCGGCACAAAATAACCCTAGTCATATATGGACAAAGCATTATTCTGTTTTAGACAATGATATTATTCATTCAAATACATTTTTGAAATTTATCTAAAAGGTCAAATGGTACCAAAACGTATTTTTAAAGAACCTTTCTCAGAATGACTTAAACTAGTTAACTATATCTATATATTTAAAATATTTGTATGTGTCAATTTTGGCAGTTGTTACATGAGTTTGGTTTTACATGTTTGTTTTCTGACTATAATAATTTTAAACAAAGTCAAACATTATGTAAAATGACATTAAACAATTCATGTTTTTAGGCATTATGTTGTCATCTCATATTTTGCAGTATTGATAATAATGTCACGAAATATCTTATTATTCATTTATCATTCTTCCACTTGAAATTACATAATCATACTTTTGTTCTTAGTTTACAGCACTTAAAATTAAATTATATTTCCTCGATTATCAAATAAAGAAAACACATATTCAGGGTTAATAAAATTTGATTTCGTATCAAGACTTTAAATAACATTTTTCCTGAAAGTTTGATTCTCATGGGCCTTAAGTTTATTTTATTTATGTGGGAATAGTTACGTTCCATTGTTTAAATATACATAACAGTTTTCAAAAGTAAGTCTTAAGATAATTTGTATGTTATATTGTCGTATGTAACGGCAACTTTGCAACTAGCGATGGTAAAATATTAATGTGTATACAGGAAAGTACTAATGCACATATGTTTTAATTTTTTTTGTTTGTGCTTCTATATTCTTTTCTTTTGCATCTACGCCGATGTTGACACATTTGTGAGTGGGAATTCAACCCCGCCTTAATAGATTTCCTGGATAAAGCCAATAAGCACCAACTTCTCCGCCAAAGATCGGCTACTTATCCAAGACAATTTCTGAATCAGCTGTCAGAAAGAAATGACCATTATACTCAATGTCCAACATCAATAACTACGGAAACATTTACACTAGGAAAGGTATTATACAACAACCTCGCTAGACATCTAGCATGGCGATTCCTATTATGTTTTAAAGAATTTAATGTCATATCACCCGGATTTTGTATATTCTTCATTTAATATTAAATTTTCTGGATCTTTTAGGTAACATTTAGCATTGAAGATTAATTCTTAGTAAGCTATTTAAGGGACATGAGGGTTGTTGAACTTGATTTTACAAGTACAGATTAAAATGTAAAGAAGTAAATAAGTCTCTTGATTGAAAACTGGTACCTTTTGTTGTTCTTTTTTATTTTTTAACTTGAATACAACTTATGACCAGATGTTTCTAGAAACACTGTTTATTTTCAAGCAAGGTATTAATGCATTTTTGTTAATGTTTTTTTTAAAGGGACCCAAAATGGACAAGACAGTGGAGGACGCCTAGGGCAATGAATAAAGTAAAAAAAGCGAAATTGCAGACTCCGTTTTATTGACGAGAGTCAATTAAAGATGCAATATTTCTCTAACTGGACAAAATGTTGTGTTTTGCTTTAAATAGCGTGTGTGCCCGCTGTGTTTGTTATCGTGCGCGCGCATGTGTGCGTGCATACTTGTGTGTAATGCTTAACAATTTTGTGGACAAATTCATTTCTTTTTGTACAAAAGATGGTATTAATTTAAAATTTAAATAGTTTTAAATACTTTTTCAACAAAAACAATCTCAGAAACTCACTTTTTAATAAGCAGAATTAAATTAATGTTATAATTGATTTGTGAAAACAGTTGGTACATATTATTTTGGTTACCTGGTCAATTGAAAAGAATTTGCTACTTCACATCCATCTTTTTGATGCTCCTCATTCCGTAACAAATTTAAAGACTTCTGCAGGGATTTAAATCGATCATTTCATGAATATATTTGCTTCTTTTGATTGAATTGCTCAGAAAGAGATGCATTTATTCAGTACAATTAAATTGAATGCAAGTTGAAACTTGAAAATAGTTTTCAAAATTCCTGTTATAACAGCACGTCTCAACTATATATATAATATGAATCATGTAAATCCGTTAAATCTTAGATATGATAGACTAAGAATAGATAAATACTAATGTTTGTTATTTCATCCCGTTTTCTTATTATATTGCTTTCGACAGATACAGCAATTTAAGGAGTGATTCATACGATCGGGTCACAGTGAAATTATGCTCATTTAACCATTGCAAAGTTGAGCTGAATTGATTATATTTTTTAAAAGATTGACTGTTGTAATGATATTTGACTGGAAATTTTTTATGATAAAATATAGGATATAAATATACCTAAAATATAAAAGGGCTGTCCCATTCTTTTCTATAATTTGAACGTTACAGGTATATTTTGATGGATATTAACAGACATTCCTGTAAGGCGCTACAATTATTTGTCGTTCATTTGAAGTAAAATATAAAACTGAAAGGAAAAATAATATACCAGAAATGTGAACTTTTTTGATTTTCACCTGTTAATTGACTATAAACACTATATTCACTTGAATGGGAATAATGTTACTTTAAGTTAAAAAAGTGGTGTATATTAAGCCTGAAACATCTTTTTCTCTGCTTTATGCCTTGTATTAAATAAACATCAGTTATTAATTATTTCAATGATATCAAAACAATGATGAGATCACAGTAAATATCATCAATGAATATGGTACCGATTTATGAGATCTATTTCAAGACACTGTCCGTTTGATTTCGAAAAAAACAATGCAAACTTTCAATGATAATTACAAAGTTAGTTTTTTTAATAAGTTTAAAAATTTAGATGTTGTCAGCTAAAAAGTGTAGAAAAATACTTTGATACCTATTTAAATACCTTTCAAGACTCTATTCGTCTGTGGTAAAATATTTATTCAAATGTTTCATTTTTCAGAATTTGTATCAGCGAATTTGTTTCGCTGGGAATCTTGCTGAATAAAGTTCGTCCAGAAACTAACTAATGGTTTGTTGAAATGATCTTGAATTGTATTCCTAAATCAATGTGATAAAAGAAACTAAATTAAAGAAAATATTAAAGTAAATTGCCTTTTTATCAATTCATAATTGTATTCAATTAAAATTATTAATATTTAATGTATAAAGCCAGAAAAACCGTTACATAATTAATAATTAAATATTTTTTAACTCTTGGCCCTTAACATAAGACAATTTTCATTCTTGTTTGTTTCAGAATTCTCTAGAATATTATAACTTACATTTTAAAGACTTGAAGTACAACCTCAGTCATTGAAAAAATCATTTTTACAGCTCACATTCCTGTGAATGCTAGAATATTCCGTCGTGTTTAATATTGGCTGGAAAGTAAATAGGCTTTCATTCAAGTTAAGCCAATAAGCTGTACACCTTCAATGAACTTTTAAGATAGCATGACTTTTTATACGTAAATATTTCATTTATGTATTTGATAAACCTACATACAAAATGCAATAAATATTACAGCTGAGTGTAACAACATGCGACACAATAACTATTATACTGGTTGTTTTTGTCTAAAATTACATTGCTTTCCTCGAATATTATCGTCCCAAAGTACCGCATAATAATCATTCTGCGTTTGGAATATACAGGTTATGTTAACAATTAAACAGGTCATTTTGACAAAATGTGTCAAGAGCTCAAAAACAATATAAAATAACGCTGATTTCTCTTTTATATAGAGATGATAATGATGATTAACTTGACGTTTTTTTTATCTTTATGCGAGCGTATCACATGGTGTCTTTCATTTACATGATATAACAATGATTTTATAGATATATCTAGGTAATTAGTAGGTGATTATTAATATTGAGAATGTTGCTTTTTTAACAGATGGCGTCTTTACTGTCAAAAATGATATACATGAAAAAATGTATGCATATGGATGAAGAAATATTATTTAGCGACTTTTCTACTAACTTTATGCCTTAAAATAGCAGCACTGCGTGATAAGTTAATAAGTTAAGTATAAAACCAGCCAGCATTCATTTATTGAAGCCCCACCAAAATCAACACAGAACCCAGCAGTGCATCCAACAACCACAGGAGAGGGCACAAAACAAAGAATTGATATACTTTATCTATATATATAGATTTGCCAAAGCAGAAGTAATATTACATTTTTTTTAAATATTACTCCTAATACTTAGTTAACGATTCATTTAATAATTTTAAAGAATTAAATGTTAAATGTATGTTCATACAGAAAATACGTTCGTTTGCATTCAGTTGAATACACACTGCAGCGTATTAATTTTTTCCGAGAGAATGGTTTGACTTTCGGAAAGTTTCCAGGAAAGACATTAATAAAAGTAGGAATTTAACTTTTCATTTTAAAACTACAAGTAATGAAATCATGAAATCTCATTGGGCATTTTAAAATTAGTAAACTAATATAAAGGGTTTCTCTGAAACGTACATACGTTTAAATTATCTTTTAAACTAAAGGGCTTCCGGAAACAAACTGTCTTGATTTACTTTTCGGATATTTGAAATCTGTGAACCGTGTTGACTTTCTCCCATTAAACATTTTACAAAATATTAAACTTCTTTTAAACAGTCTTAAATTTGGACTTAGTTGGCATTGTACTACGCATACCGGTATGTAATAAGGTCCAAATTATCAAAGTCTAGAAAAGTCGGCATTTAAATTTTTGGAATAATAATAGTACATGTAATAATGATAAAGTGTAATGTTTCCCATAACTTTAGAAAATATGTGTAGTTATTGAAGTGACAATCTATGTAAAGTATTAAAAGTAAACTGTGAACTTCTCGATTCATGCTAGGGTAACGTGACAATGTATTTCTCGAATACCATAACTAATAACTAACATAGCATCAACGGTATTCTTGTAGATAACTGAAGAATCTTACAAAATAATGTTCTATTGCATCTTACGCTTTTAAACAGTTCGCACTTTGAAACATATCCATTGCAAATAAGAAATGAATACTTTTTTGCAAATTATTATTTGTAAAAAACGTTCTACTCGAAACGAAAAATAAATCAACATAAACATGTTTTCTTATAAAGAAGCAGATAAATAGCCTACATCATTTGAAATTCAATCGAATTTTTGTCTGTTTTTAGTTCTGAAATTTTGTAGTTTTATATGTATAAGCTAAGTTAAGCCATCAATCAGGTATTGCTTACTGAAATAATGAAAACGCATTAAGTCTTCATATTGCATTTATTCACCGGAATTATGTAAAGCGTGTTTATTTCTAAATATAAATTACTAAAAACATTGAAATTGTTCACATTTCTTGATTTTTTTTCGGAATTCTTAACAAGCATTCCAATCGTTGAATAATTCAAACTCCATTAAATGCACTCACGTTGAAATATATAGCATTTAATTTATTCAATACAATATTCATACACGATTTTAAAAGAGATTTGAACGTGATTAAACATTATATCGCCGTACATTTTCATTTCGTCCGTATCAAAATTAACCCTGGGAAAGACATATACTTTAATCTTCCTTTCTATATATCTCTTAGAGTTTGCAACTAATACACGGAGGCTGTTCTCATGACGTCATCATGGCTATACTAAACACACGATCGATCAATAATGATATAATTATGCTTAATATTATTTTAAAAGCTAAGTAGGATATATAAAATAAAACTTTTGAGAATGTTATACTACTTGCTACTACAAGTACTATTTCTTTACAATCAACGCTTAAAATATTTTTCTAACACACTAGTTATAATGGTTCTGTTGTCAATATATCAAATTAAAGCCAGGCCTATTAAAAAGTTATATATGATATATACTTATTAATGTCCAGACAAATTATTTATTTCGTAACAAAATAAAAGAGATAACACCATATAATTAAATAAATTTTCCATGGGCAAGTTAGTGGACAAGAACAACGCTTGGTTTTATTACTCTGACATACGTCATCTATAATCCTTTCATTTATTTACAACGGAGACTGATTCATTGACCTCCAAAGGAGCATAACGACGAATGACGTTAGGAATGCCTATGACAACCTAAAAAGGGCTGAAAAAGGATGACTTTGTTCAATTCATCTTTTATTAATGGAAAGCCTTGAAAATGGTCCTCTTCAAATGCATATCTGAAAATAATTGTGATTTTGTAATATAATAAATTCTATCTAGCTGATTGAATTGTCGATTTGTAGAACTTATTTACAGCTGAGGACGATTTTTATTGGATTTCCTTTCTGGTCTACCGCGTTAATAGGAAAATAAAAAAGAACTGGCGTCAGTCATAAAAGTGCATTATGTGTAATAAATTCACGAAGTTTGGACAAGTTGACATGAATAGTTTAAATACCTAAAACATGTATAATGAAAAAGTCATGGAGCAAGTTGTAACGTAGCATTGAAAAGAAATAGAAGACCATTGGATATACAACCTACTTTTGTATAGTTAAAAAGAATTGGTCAATAAAATTTTTGAAGAATAACATTGTAATTTGGTTATAAAAAAACTCTGGATACAAAGTGGTCCCTCGGAAGTATTTATCACAGCTAAATGACCTGAAAACTGCAGAGCCGGTTTGATTGAATCTGCACAGGTATAATAAATAAGTGCAACATCTCTCACGCCCCTTGCACAGGCTTGTGCGACACTCAATTCTCAATACTTAATAGCGCTGGCATCAATGATCCCGAAGGATCAGAAAAATATAACAACACTTAAGTGAAGAACGGGGCATTTTTTTACAGTTGCCACACGGCGATTCATACCTGATGTTGTGAAGTATAAAAATATTGAAACAAAGTGATCCCTCGGATCACATCAAAAAAATACGTGAAAATATTAGATTCGGTTTGATTGAGTCTGTACATAAGGGATAATGAAAAAGTGCAACAACCCTCACTCCCCTAGCACCCAAACGTATCAGTTTAGATTGATAGACATATTTAATTATTTTATCATAGATATAAAAATACGAAAAGTTGATTTGATAATTATCAGGCGAGCTGTAATCTACTCGCCATAACTTACAATATATGTATACTATATAAAGCCGGTCCTACATTATATTGTTTTCAGTGATTAACCCTTTGTAGAATGAAGGTTTTTAAGTGCGTAGCAACTTTATAGTAATCTTATAAAGCTGTGATAAGCGGCGGGCAATTTACTGGAAAATATAATTTTTAAAACAAATGATTGTTTGCAATTAGTTAATTATTCTATCAAGACAGAAAAAAAAATTTCCATTGATAACATCAGAAAAATGTCACATTTGAAAAAATTTCGAGTTATTACATTTGATTTGTAAGCAAAAAAGATATATAACATATTCATTTTATCCATTACCTTTATATCTCTTCAAGGATTTTAATGAAGTGATGGCGTTTAGAAAGGTTTAACATGCACGTCTAGAACTGTGATTTTTGTTAATTGTCAACCTTTCGTACGAATAGTTGATAGTAAATGAAAAAAAAGAGGGGAGCTTTGTATTAAGCACTAAGCACACTTTTAGCATTACTGTTTTCGTAAAGTACTTGAATACAAATGACACCTCCGTTCTTTGTCCAATTTCATGTATACTTTTCAATTATTAGGATACAGTGTGAGTATGGCTAAAACTAATTTACGTAGATGTAAGTAAGCAGTTTACCAAACTATCAATATGATGAGAACTTAAAAATAATTAGCATATTACACGGCCAGGAAATTATTGTAGCATCAAATAATTACAAAGTAATGAACTTCACTTAGATCAATTTTTTTACATTTATTATGCCTTTACATGTCACTCCAATCATTTACGTAGTTTTCTATCAGTATACATTGAGTTGTCTTTGAAAAATAAGAATATGCACTTAAATAAATGACTTTAATTATCACAAAATCCATTGAACAGAAGTCTTAGGTAATATATGTGAGTTAGGCCTCCAACGACTAGATGTACAAAGGTAAGCCCATATGTAACGGTGTTTCCACGGTTGGCTCGAACGTTTTTTTACAAAATTTAATCACTTTATTTACAGAAAGAACAAATTGTCGGTAAAAAATAAAGCAACGCGGAAATCTTGCAGACATATTGCCTGGGTTAGGACCTTGGGTCTTATATTGGGCAAAGAAAAGACTCACATCCTTCATTGATACCTGTTCCGCGACAAAAAAACCAAATGTTATTTGTTAAAGGAATCATGAAATGGTTTCATGGTTGGCTCACATGTGTCCTGGCTCCCTTCTACATGGTTTCGTGTTGTCTGCGATTTCGTATGGACTGGCGTTTATTGAACACCGCCTTCCTTGTTGATCTTGTTTAATAATAATCTCTTATGAAAATGAAATAATTAAAAACGCATTAAGTCTTTATATTGCATTCATTCACCGGACTTATGTAAAACGTGTTTATGTCTAAATATAAATTACTAAAGAAATTGAAATTGATCACATTTCTTGATTTTTTTTCGGAATACTTAACAAGCATTCCAGTCGTTGAATAATTCAAACTCCATTAAATGCACTCACGTTGAAATATATAGCATTATATTTATTCAATACAAAATTCATACACGATTTTAAAAGAGATTTTAACATGATTAAACATTATATCGCCGTACATTTTTATTTCGTCCGTATCAAAATTAACCCTGGGAAAGTCATATACTGAAATCTACCTTTCTATATGTCTCTTAGAGATTTTACAATTTTATGTCCCCGGAAATATTGCTGATGTAAGGACGTTATGCCTTATTTTATGCAATGAAGACTATCCAAACAGATACGAAAACAAATTTGCAAAATATTCAGGTGAATGATCTTCATTCTTGGCTCGAGAACTAGTCGCCGGTACACAAAAATGATATGCCCCGAGCAAACATATCGGACATATTGCTTGTGTTTGGTCTTTGTGCAAGAAAGAGCCCCGCATTTGATACAAAAAAAAAACGAACGTGCATGGATTCATCCACAGTTGGCTCGAGTGTTTTACTAAAATTTACGCAATTTATAAACAGAACGAACAATAGAAACAGAGAACGACTGATATTGTGCATAAAGACCTTCTAAACAGATATAAAAATGCTATTGTCAAAGGAATCAGCAAAAAGGTTTTTTACGGTTGCCTCATGAAAAAGTGTCTTTTACAAAAAGTTATACATTTTGTAAATTTGTATGTTTGTAGAGTTGCTAATATATTATTTGCAAACGTTCTAGATTTAAGTAAAAACATGCATTGAGTGAGTGTCTTCTATAAGAAAATGCGTTTCCAGCTTTTTAAAAATATATTGACAAAACTATGTAAAACTTCACATACAACCCAACACTTTTTTTTAATCATATTAGTAATTAAAATCCAAATTGAAAAGAAGTTCTTGAATTTGACATAATTATTATATGCTGTATTATTTTATATACTAAGACATTCAATAACACTATCCTTCCTTTTCTGAACTTGTACTCATTTTATTTTATTCATATTTTCTTTTCATTTAACATGATTTTTTATATTAATTCATTCTATTAACAAATGTGCATCCGAGGGGAAAAGTATTTGAACTCATAAAAGATATACATACCTTCTTAATAGCGATTATTTATACATCGATTTAAATATGAATGATTTAAGAAAGAAAAGCAAACTTCCTGAAAAGGTTGAGCTTTATACAAACATCAATTATAATAAAATAATTAGTTATAATAATTATATTGATGCAACAAAAGATATTTTTGAGACATTTTCAGTTCCTTTTTCCTTCAATTAATATTTTGCACGGATACATTGTTAAATATGATGGTTTAATAGGCTTTGTAACATGTAATCATTACAGAACTGGAAGAGACTAGAAACGTGATTGCACCATTCAAACGAAAATTGCTAAAAGGTTATCAATTATTCAATCACAAATCACCCTCAGAGAAATCAAGTCGTATTACCTCTTGCAAACAAACAATCATCTCTTTATGTATGACAAGACAGGAAGAAGATTTCATTGTATGGGAAACCCGAGATAGTACAGAATGAATGTAAACTGATATTTGACATGTAGAAATACGAGTTATACGACAACTCAAATGTTATAATGTGTTGCAAGGAATCAAATAACAAAGGTTATGCTTTGATATTACCATGTTTCTGCAGAACGTAAAGAGAGTACGTTTTTTCTTTTGATTAAACACGTTTTCAATTTGTTATATCAAACGTTAAATCTAGAGTTGTTACAGAAATTATATCAAATATTTCATGTAATTCCAGTCCAGCGAACAAGATACAACTTACGCTTAATTTGCATTTTTTTTTTCAAAATTAACTCTTATCAGATATATATATATATATAAGTGATATAATAGTGAGTATGTCTGTACGTCAGTCACACTTCATGTCCGGTCCAGAACCCAACCACTCATCAAGATATTTGAAAGGAACTTGGCACAAATGTTCACCACTATAAGATGACTTGTCATGCATAACACAATAACATACTTCCTTGATAAATGTCACGTTTTGTAGATTAACCTTGTCTGTTAATGGCCAGTGTTGCATTCAGTGTACAACGTTTCCATTTATTAAGGGATTTCGCAATAATTGTGCACATGTGCAGCACCAACACCCCTACGAACAAGATAGAAATGAGAGGGAGTCAACTACAAGGAAGCAATAATTTCATATTATTTCCCTTTATGTGCCTTTTCTAGTGACAAAAACTCTTTCTGTTGACACATACACGTAAGTGATGTTATTAAATTTTTTAACTCAGTTATTGTTTTTAATGTACATTTATTTAATTTTATCAATAATAGGCAATTTAAGTCAAAATCCGTTGTCAATTCATGTTGAAAGGAAATAAATGCATTCTTGTAAAATTTTCTGTTTGTTATGTAAAGGTTTTGATAACGTGTTGATCACTCAAAATTATAACTTGTTCTAAGCAAGCATTTTATAAAGTACTTAATCGAAAATCATTATCAGCAACATGGGCATTTTGTGAAAACATTGAAAATGCGTCCTGTGCGATATATGTTATCTGTTATAAATGATTCAGGAACTGATCATACTAAATTCGTCACGAGAAGCAATCAAATAATTGAATTTCATTAACAATTAAGTTTGTAAAGTAAAATAGGTTCTTTCGGCGGTTTACCTTAGACTTGGCCGGAGCATAATTCAGTCACTATATCACTATTAGTCGGATGGACTCCAAACAGGTATGCATGCTTCTTTCATAAATAAATATGACATTGTAAATATGGTTCTGGCTGCTACGTCTAGATAACCGGTCTATACGTTTTAATATGCCAATAAATACACAACAATTTGAGCTGAAAATAGCAAAAAGTGTTCCATTGTTGGCAAGTGTGATATTCGTTTATTGACAGAGAAAGATTGCAATGTAATTTCTGATCCAAAAGGGATTTATAAAATATCTACTTTTGGTATTGCTTCACCACAGTAGGAGACGTGATCTGTTGATATGACGTAAATAAATCATCTCCGGTAACAAAAGTTGACGTGTTACGTATATGATAAATCATAACTGAACGCAGATTGTAAACACTCCTGTATTATGACAGGTAGCTGTGTTGTAAATACCTTAATATATATATTATATATGCTGAAAATTGTTTTCAATTATATATAATTGTGTTTAAACCCATTACTGCATGAGCATTTTGTGCTAAATGGCTCTTTTTATTAAAAATTCTCCCGTTACAAATTAAATTGCTATAAAACTATAATAATTGTTTCAATGGGATTCAAACTTAGCACAAATGTTGACTGGACCATTGCCTTTGTAACAGCACGCTCAGTCTTAATTTCCCTTACCATGGCAACGAGGGGAAATGTCAAAATTGCCAATAATCACGATTTTGCATTGCTTTGTCCGTCAAAATTGATTTCAAAGTGCTGCAACTTCTATATGGAGTGACATATAGTCAATGGCTTTTTAGCATTGGTTACACGTTACCTTATGAACGACATGGGTTAATTCCTAGCCTCTTATAAGTCCAAAATTTTCTTGGCGATGAGGGGGGCTACCGCTCCCTATACTCCCCAAACAGAAGAGGACAACCCCCCTGATGTATCTTTTGGATAGAGGGCGGTGCCGGAAAAGTGGTCACTATTTTAAACAACATTTCTCAATACAAATTTGAGTTGGGGGCCTAAATAAGGCATGTTTTACCATTTGACACAACAAAAGAGAGGTGGCGAAAAAGGCGTTAAAAGGCGTGTATATTGGGTAATGGGTTAAGACTACATGAATAATATGTGACATTTCACCTTTTAACAGTTATATAAAAAAAAAACAGAAAATAATGGATGGTTGTATTAATTTAACGTTCTGTCTTTGAAAGACCAAAAGGCAGTATTTTGCTTTCTTTGTTTATGATAAAAGGAAAGTGTATTATTAATAAAACAGAAAATTACTAGATTGCACTAGACAATAGCAATCCATCAAATAACTCTGTAGACGTATAAAAATTTCAACTCACGGTCTTTTTATTTATTGATATTGTATAAGACAATAAAGTAATGACGACTAATATCTGCTATTTGGTCTAAAATACTTTTTTCTTATCTAAGAAGTGTCACATTATAAAAGGATACAGATCGTTTCCACTTAATCAACAAAAATATCAAGAACATGTTAGTCAACCTTCTTTCTTAAAGTTGACTTTATATAGAAAATAAAACATATCTTACTTAGTAGTTTGTTACATTGTTTGTATGTCATTTATTAGTAGTTTGTTATAATTTTTAACTAATCATAAGCAAATCATTCATTTGTCCTGTATTTAAAAGTAGGGTCACGGAGAATAAGCACGTTACCCGGGCTAGAATTGTATCTCTCCATTGGGAATAAACATTAAGATATAATCGAGAAATAGAAAATGAATAATTCCATTAACGCAAACGCTTGTCTCAGTGGAAAATACTAGTTCTCTAAACGAAATATTGTCTAAACATTTTATGCGGTCCTGAACAATCATTCATTGACCTAGAGACTTGTTTTGAAACGGGACGTGCGAGATATGATCAGAATAAAAATAGTTTCTTATGCAAACAGTGAAAAATCAACACAACATAATTATTTACTTGCTATAATGATAAACAATAATTTGCAGTTATCGCAGATTAAATCATTCTGTGCACCATGAATGTTTCAAATCACATATTCTTGGAATGTGGAGCTCAAAACGCCTTTAAAATCCAAATAGAATGTATATTTGTTGATCCAAGCACATGTTCTGATCATATGTATCAAGAAAACTTGAATAAAAGCCGTTTTGAAAAAAAAAAAAACATATTATTTCAAAGTCTATAATTATAGACAAGATAAAAATGTTCGCCGCGATTAGAGCAATGCTTCTATTTGACTGATAATAGGCTAATGAAATCTTGTTTTATACTGTCTGCTGTCTCACATATTCAAGAAAAAAACTTTTCGACGAGACAGTTTACATAACGCTAGTAAAATGCGTTTGTTTGCACTAACCAAGTATTGGTGAGACATTAAAAAAAACAAGAATAAAGATCAACAAGGTAAAGGTAACGTTCACGGGACGCAAACCCATCAAAACTAACACTTGTTCTTGAACAGTATTTATCACACACCCGTGCCGATTTTGCGACTCCGTAAATATGGTATTGCACGGCCGTGCATATATTTTGACGTGACGTCATTAGCATTATACAAACACAGTGTAAAGACGCGCTAAATGGTAGCGTTATACTATAGGCGCGTCGATGAAAAATGACTCTTATTTCACTTTAAATGGTCTTTATTTGGGTATGTGATAAATAGAATATTAAATTCGTGTAAGTTTATTACTGAATTTATTGCACTCGTTGAATAAAATAATATTATGCTCACCAAAGGCTCGCATAATATAATTTTATTCAACTCGTGCAATAAATTCAGTATTGAACTTACACTCATTTAATATCCTCTATTTCTGTGAAATTCATGTGTTTGCACTAACATAGTATTGGTGCGACATTAAACCCATCAAAACTAATACTAGTGCTTTAACAATATTTATTTGACCTATGCACTGGATATAAACGTTCCAAGCAATTTATTTAGTTTTATTCAAAATGTTGTGTCCTTATGTTTTAATTTCTTCAAGGAAAGAGACAAAAACCTTCTTATATCTGCTACAGATCGGTTTGATACTTTAATTGTGATTCTGGAGTATAGCTGTTGCGTCATGTAGCGAACCAATAATTTCTACAAAATGCCAGTTAATAGCAAAATGTCGTTAAATATAGCCGAACATGTTCCATAGTTGGTATTATAATATTTTACTACTGACAGAGAAAAGTTTGACGCAATGCGAATAAGCTATGTCGATAAAACCCTGAACCAATATAGGAGTTGTAAAATATGTTCTTCTGATATCGATTTTTAAAGTCAAGAGATGTGATCCGTTGACATAAAGCGGTACGTTATTTTCTGATATTAAAGACCGTTATCCCATGTGTTTCATGTTGTGTAATGTAGTTTGCAGGAATATGGTCTTGCAAAAACCTGTGGAAATTACTTTTTAGTAACAAAACTATTGGTTGAGTGAAAGATTGATAGATAGATTGATTGATTGTGCATTATATCTTAGATAACCGATAAAAGCGCTGCATTAATTTAAATCTTGGAAATTAGTCACTGTGGCTTTTTTCAATTAAGGCTTATTTTATTATTTACAAGAACTGTATATTTTCGAAAAGTATCAATAAATGCCGTCGTTTCAGCGAAACGTACATTTTAATAGAATTTCAGAGTTAACAATTAAGTTATGTTTATAAGTTTATAATATTTAATCTTTGTTTTAACTGTTTAAAACATATTTTGCTGTTCAAAATAATGTCCAGCAACACATAAGCATTTGACAACTAACGCTGTTACGCATTTGTCTCGTGAAAAAAGTCAGTAGTATAGCACGTCAACTGTGGTTAAAGAGCAAAACATATTTATATAAGATCAGCTACCGTTGAAACAATAGAACTTATGACATTACTGGATGCCATACAAAATAACATTTGAAAGCGTGCTGATGACTTTTCAAACTTATATATCCCTTGATAATTTGTCAGTCTCGGTTTTATGTAAAATGAGATCGATGCAAATCAAATTCTCTTGAAAATTTCTATTATACGCAGAACCTTATCTACTGATGTATAACAAGGCCAAATAGCAATGTTCTTTTTAAATGAAGGGACCAAAATAAAGTCTTTAAAAGTTAAAAAAAAATTATATTCAATGTGAAAAGAAAATGGTAATGTTATATTATATTATCAAAATGAACGATAGTTTGTGACTATGCCACTACGCTTTAAAACCATATGTCTGATTTGAATAAATTGTATATTTATCATATTTTGTTTATGCTAAAAGAGAACTTTTAGAATATATCAAGATGAAGTTTTTCTCGGACTTTTTTAATTTAATGCCCCAAAAGTGAATACACTGGACAGTCAAAAGAACAAAACTTTTCTTCGTATAAAAAATAAAATGGTGGTTTCCTAACTTGACCCGCTTGGGTCAGGTTAGAGCACTAGGATTTAACAAAAGCTGTCACTTTAAACTCTGGAAACGTTAAAGAACATTCCAAATGAATGACTTAGACTTGTTTCAATCCTACAATATCCATAATATCTTTTACTGTAACTTCAATGGTTTATTAAAGTGACATGACTTGTTTTAAAAATATTCGGTGATTTTATTGGCGTCTAAATTTTGTTCAATAAAATAGATATATTTACGCTTCAAACCCAATATATGTAGAATTTAAACAGAAATTCGTGTTGGAACTTTAAGAAATGTCATTTTAGCGTGATTTGAGTACATAAAATCATTTTGATAGTTTTGTCATTATTTTGCCTGAATATTCCTTTAATGTTTTAAACTGAAATATTGATTTTATTTAGTTCAATTCAAACTCGAAAATCATGTAAAATAACATAAAACTTTTATTTAAATAGTAGTTTGTCTCTGTTTCTAATTATATATGTTTGTGCTCGTGAAGCTTTTTTGATAATATTTTCAAGAAACATTTTACTTTTCATTCATCAAAAATTCACGACTTACCACCTTGAAATGGCATAATAATACTTTAATTCTTACATTGGAAAACATTAATGTTTGAATTGAATTATATTTCCTGGATTATAAAGAAAACAGATCTGCATGGTAAATGAAATTTGATTTAGTATCAAGACTTTAAATTACATTTTTCCTAAAAGTATGATTCTGATGGGTCTCAACATGTGTTTCATTTATCTGGGAATCCATGGCGGGATGAAAACTCTGTACGTTCTATTGGATGTTTCTGTAAGACGTCATACTTAAGATATAGATGGTATCATATTGTCGTAAATAAATGTGTTTTCACAAGTCTCGAAATTCAGTTCCGCCGAAATGAATATCCTGGATATAGCCATTAAGTACCAATTTCTCCACAAGTGACTGGCATCTTATCCAAGATGATTTCTGACACAGAGGTCAGAGACAAATCATCATAATACTTAATGTCCGAGATCAATTACCACGGATAAGTTTTCGCTAGTAAACGTTTTCAACAACCTTGCTAGATATCAAGCACAGCAACTTCTGATTTATATTACGTCATCATTCAAAATTAAATGTCCAGGTGTCTGTGTCAATGGTTCCTAGGCGCTGAATTCTGAATTCATTAAATGCCGCTCTCCCTTGTTAACATTTGTTCTAAAATTTTAAGTTTCTCTTAATTTTTTCCACACCTTATAATTCACTCCCTTACATTAAGAGTTGAAGATTAATACTATATCAGCTGGTATATAAACACAAAAACTGCTAAACTTGAAGTAAGTCGGTTTCGTGATGGAGGTTCTTTTCGCATTCTATCCCGGTTTTGTAAAACGATAATGATTTAAAAATAAATTATATTTCACATAATTCATTTAATAAAAAATTTACACGATATCATACAATACTCAATAATTGCAAATTCTGTTTCATTACACACGTACGCCAGACTAAAATATTGTATCTGTTCGTGGGGAAAGGGACGAAAAACACGTACAAGAGTAGAACGCTCAAAACCAATAAATAAAAAGGAAAGAAATTGCAGACTCATATCATTGATTAGAGTCAAAAGAAAATGCAATATTTCTCTAGCTAGACAAAATGTTATATAATTGTGTTTTAAATAGTATATGTGCACTTGTGGGCCTGCGCGTGTGTGCGTTCTCGCGCGTGTTCATGTATGTGTGCATACTGTTAAACAGTCCTTTAGCAACATTATGTAAGCTATTGTTGGTATGTGTAAATAGTTCGTACAGATTATCTTATTTAATTGATCAATAATTAGATATTACACATATCAGATATACGTTCAGTAAAGACACCCAGAATACAAAATTTACCTAATTCCTTGTACTAGTTTATATTAGAGCTTGTTTAAATAATGATGTGCATCAACATAACTTGAAGATCCCATTTGCGGCAAATAGCAACCACTCCAAGTAAACATTTTCTCATTACATTTTGATTAAAAACTCAGTCATAAACTTCCGTTACAAATTTAATCTAATAAATCGGCATATGTTAAAATGCTTTCTCTGTCTTCTATCACCCCTGTGCCTGTAGTTGTATCTTTTATCTCGCTACCTCCACAGTGATGTGCATAGTAAGCGTCACGCCCACCAGAGTCTATTTTATTTTTGAGAGTCTTTTGCACTAGAATAGGAAAAAACATAGTCACGACCACTGCCAAAAGCATTCCTTAATCCCTGCGCTGTCTTTCGTACCTTTATAATCCATTGTACTCACCCTGTCCATTAGCCCTACCTTGTTTGGGGTTTCTACTTTTTTAAACATCCCGTCTGTCTCTGGATTCCATTTAATGTCCCATAATTAATATAATCATGAACACTTTCAGCACAATTTCTATTTCCTGACTGCCCACCTATATGGTGGTTACCACAATTTTCAACCAAACTAGATCCACTGACCTTGAGACACGAGACGCATAAGTTTGTAATAAGAACCCTAAGGTTGTTTTTGTTGATTCTTTTTTTCTAATTGTTCATCAGGATTGACATTCACTGTTTTTATATATCTCTGATTATTTCTTAAACCAGTTATATTTTTCAACATTCTTTCACGATCCTCAACCTCAACGGTATTACAAGTCACAATAATTACCCGGGGTTTATTGTCACTACGTTTTCTGTCTGTTTGCATATTTACACTATTAAACTACTTGAAAGCACTTTTTCCTACATTTTTTTTAAATTTATATTCACTTCATCTCTTTACTCATTTACTTCTTTTTTTCAGTATATTTTTATGCTGTTTTTCTTTCTTTTTTCATTATTGCATTCACTTATCTAAAATATTATTTATTTTTTATGTTAGATTATTTGAAACTCCGCCAGCCAAGCTTTTCATAAACATCACATCGTGACTTTTCCATCGCAACAAACACATTTGAAATTTCATCTGCAAATTGTTTCAACACATTAATCAAGTCTTGATTAAAATCAGTGTCTACTTGAATGTTAACATTAGAATTTGATGTAGTGCCCCCAACATGAATAGTTATGTTTGTAGTGTCTTCAACATGAATAGTTTTAATTGCCTTTTGTACTTCTTAACCCTTAAGGTTTCATTTCCTTTGTTTTACATGATTCTGTTTTAAATACATTTCATTTTTATTAAATTAAATATAATAAATTTGATCAGTATTATGTTTTCTTTCACATGATTTTTTAATAACACACATAAAATATCATCCAATGAGCTTACTCAAGAAATGCTTATTTTGATTGTTTACATACGTAGGATAGTACTTAGTATTAAATTTGTTTACTGATTCATACTTTTGCATAGTGGTCCTTTGGTGCAAAGGTACAGAAAAGATGGACCTGTTGAGAACCCTGAAAGGCAATGAATACAGTCAAAATAATGAAAATAAAAGACTCTGTATTTATGATGAGTTTCAATGAAATGTGCAATATTTCTCTAGGCAGACAAACTGTTATATTGTGCTTTTAATAGTTTGTGCATGAGTAAGTGCGCCCGTTAGTATATGATTGCGAGTGCGCGCATATGTGCGTGCATACTTGTCTGTAACTCAAAACAAATTACTGTACACATATATTTCTTTTTATATTTCTTTTTATACAAATGTTGATATTCTTTTAAATTTGTTAAAACAACAATTTCAGAAACCCCCATTTAGCAGAATTAGAAATAAATGTTATAATTGATTTGTATACACAATTGGCACGGATTATTTAATTACCTCGATCAATAAAAAAAATTGTTACTTCACATCCATCTTAATGCTCTTAATTCAGTAACGTATTTAGATATTTCATTCTACAGAGATTTAAAATCAATCATTTCATGATAACATTTCTTTCATTTAATTAGGTTTGTAAAAGAGATGCTTTACTTCAGTACGAATGATACAAGTTTAAACTTTAGGATGATATCAATATGTTTTACAGTACGTCTCAACATCATTTAATAAGAACGATATGTAGTGGGTAAAATCTGATATATTCCGCATAGATCGACCACCCGTATTGATGTTTGTTATTATTTCACAGATGCTTTATATGATATGGCTTTTGACAGTTATTACAGCACTGCCTCCGTGGTGGAGGGGTTAGAGTCGATGACTTCTAATCCAGTTACATCTCTGGCGTTAGTTCGATCCCCGGGAGATGCTTTGGTAGTTTAGCACGGAGAAAGGTAGTCTACTACTGTTGTTAATCTCGAGGAACGATGGTAAGGAAACTACCCGCCAATATGACTGAAATACTGTTGGGAAAAGGCGTAAAATGAAACAAACAAACTAACAGCTGTTGTTATAATCATTTACTATCAATTAATACCGGAAATCTTTTGGATAAAATATAAATATGCCTCAAATATAAAAAACTATCCCATTATTTTTATAAATTGAATAATACAGGTATATTCTGATGGATATAATCCAACATTTCTTTCATTTTTCGTTCATGCGAAGTAAATTATAAAACTTACAGGAATAATATATTATAGCAAAATGTGAACTTGTTTTGACTTTCATCTGTTTACTGTATATATATATACACTTCAATTGGCGTAATGTCACTTAAAGATCAAAGGTGGTGTATGTGAGGACTGATTTTTTCTCAGTTTTATCCTCTGAATTTAATGAAAAACTATTAATAACATATAATAGACTTAAAGAGATCAAAGTAACGTTCCCAGAACTTAGTAACAATACCGAATCATCGAAATTAAAGAACACGCCTCACACAAATAAGATACTCTGAGATATGTTAAAACATAGTATACGTTTGATTAAAAATGCAATTTATTTATGAAAATCAAATATTAAGATGTTGTAAGCTAAAAACATGCAAGAAAATTGAAAAAAGGAAGTATTAAAAGTATAAATTAATTTGTCAGAGCTAAACTTCCATAAGCGATTTAGGTATGATTATTTCGATTTCTCTTTTTGTTTGCAATAGAGGCTTATTTCATGTAGTTAAATTATGCAAGTGTAACTTTCATAAATATTATATCAAAGGAACTGTATTTTTAAATAATTTGCAGTGATGTAAAAACAACCTAAGCACGTACATTAAATTGAACATAAGTGAAAGGTTTCACTCTTGCATTTTAATCAATTCTTAAATGTATTCAAATACAATTATTTACACTTGACTCTTATCTGAGTTTGTGTAATGAGTTTTCCTAAGTTTTAATTTAAAACAGTCTTTCCAAATAACTGAATAGATTTCAATATCAAAATATCAAATTTGAAGACACATTAAGCTTTCAAAATTAATAGTGTTCCCCTTTTAAGAAGAGACAACATATTTTAATTATGACTTATAGGGTATACTTTGCTACTGAGTTTAATACCAGGAACAAGCCCAATCAAACCGAGCCTGCAACATTTTCAATTTTGCTGTTTTTTTAGTTTCTTTCGAGATTCTTTTTTTTTCTAATTAAGAACAAAAACAAGATTGCATTTGTGAAAAATGCTATGCCACCGCATTAATAGAACACCAAATAGTATTGTAGGAATTGATTTTTTTTGTTTCTATAATAGTGATGATTGCCGTAATGCATACATCACTGACCTATCTAATTCTTATATTCAGATTAGTGGTTAAATCTATTGTTATTCAACTAAAAGATCAGAGTAGGAATCTATCGATGCATTTGCCTATTGAATTTGGTGGTGAATGTCATATTTCACATGGCTAAAATTCCATGACTGTACTTAAAAGGACAACACAGTAAGACACTTTGTCAAAATATAGGCCAGTTGATATCAAAGTTATCTTTACATCTTAATATGTGCACATGGTTCAAATTTCATAGCTGCTTATCAAAGGACAAGAAATTAAAGCACATTAATTCAACTGATAACAAAGTTCAATTTTACAACTAAAGCTGTGTACAGTCAAAATTAATTGCATGGTATTGCATCTAAGTCAAAGAAAATAGGTCACTGTCCTTTTGGCAAGGCATTATCAATGACCCCTGGGACGGAGCCAATTTTGACCCCGGGACTATTCTTTGTACAATCTTGCTAAAGAGTCACTACACAATGTTTCATGCAAAATATTGTCAATTTAGAGGAGATGATTTTTTTAAAGTTTTTACTATATACATATAAGGAAAACTATTACCCCCGGGGCGGACTAATTTTGACACTAGAGGCAAAATTTGAACAACTATAGTAGAATACCTATAGATGATATCATATACCAATTTGAAATATCAAAGCTTTAAGCCTTGTACCTCCAGACAATAAGATTATTTGATTTTTTACTATATGAACAGACTGAAAATCAATGACCCCCCCCCCCCAAAGGCAGGGCCAATTTTGACCCAAAGGCTATAATTTGAACAATCTTGGTCTACCAGACAATGCCTTATGCAAAATGTCTATGGTCTAGGCCTTGTGGGTTTTTGCAAGAAATTGTTTTAAATTTATTCTAATAAATCCTTTTGGTTACAACCAGATTTCTGCATGGAATGAAATTCTTTGAAAAACTTTGTAAGCCCTTCACCCAAGGATTAATTCGCCAAGTTTGGTTGAAATTAGACTAGTGGTTTTATAATCTATATAACACACATACGCACATTCAAACACACAGGTAAATCGCTATATGCCATCGCATCGCAGATGCTGCGTTGCCATAAAAACGCAAACGAAGCAAATATATATAGCTTTACTGACAAGTATGTGCTTACTTTTGAAACTGTAACAAGGTACAACAAAACAAACGTATTTAATAAAAGATAATGTCATTGATTTATTTGGCCTTAGAGCTACATTACAAAGCTTCATGACTGTGTAGACTGTCCTGAAAAAAATAAATATGGCCAAGAACTTTCTGTTCTAGGAGTTCATGAAGGTAAATACGACTGACATATGAGTACACTATTTATTACTGTTGTTTGAGTTGTGATGTGTTAAGAAAACGAATAAATAAAAAGTTTTACAAGTATGAGTGTACAATTCAGTATATATACAAAACGAAGAAGTTGGTTATCATTGAAGGACAATAAATCGTCAGAAGATTCTTACATTAAATCCTTGTTCCCTTTGTATCATAAGGAATTCCAAATATACAGAAGATTAAAATTTAAATCAATATAATATGATTTCTTTTTCAACTAGTAGTACCAGTTTTACAAAGCTCTTGCCAGTAAATCTGTATCCATTGAATATGTTAATTTAACTGTTGTTTTTATTTTAGGAATAAATGCAGTTTACATTTTGTTTGACAATGATACTTTACTTCTTGTTTGTTTCAGAGTAGTTTGAAATAGTTAAAATTAGATACTAGCGAATATTACCTGATATACTGTACTTGCATATTTTAGTCACTTCACCTTAGTGAATTAACAAATCATGTTTAGAACTCACAATCGTGTTAATACCAAAATACACCTTCGTGAGGAAAGGTTTTGTTTTATCTTGACTGACAGGTAAATTGACTTTCACTTACTAATTCTCATAAGCTGTCCACATTCAATAAACACGTAAAATCAATAGCTTTATACGTATGTTTTGCATTAGCCCTTTCACTGCCATAGGGACGGCTTAAGCCGTCCCTGTTATTTTCGGCGTATTTGCAATATGGACGGCTTTAGCCGTTTCAATAATAATTATAGTAATAATAATAAATTCATAAAAATGATAATAAAAATAATAATAAATATAAAGAAAATTATACCATCGACAATAATTATTATTATACTAACAGATTTGGAAACATATATAATAATTATAATACTAATAACAAATAATAATAATTATATTAATTAATTATATAGTAATTTCTTAGAAAACCCTCTGGCAAATAGGTTAACAATAAAACAATAACCCTCTGGCAGCGAAAGGGTTAATGTACTTGATTGACCTATATACAAAGGGTTTATTACAGCTAAGTGTAACAGCATGCCACACAAATTTTTACTAATTGTTTTTGTCTAGAAATATTGCATTGCTCTACAGGAATATACACGTTCAAAAGTAAGAGTTCTAAATAATCATGATTCTGTAGTATGTAATGGACTTTAGCAAATTATGTTGTCACGCAACAGAACATCATTTAGATGTCGGTTATTCTGGGCAGGATGACATATGTGCCATTTCCTTTTAATGTAGAAATCTAATTATTGATTAACTTTTCGATTTTAGGATCTTTAGTCGAGTGTACTACAAGGTATGTTTCGGTTGCTTAATAATACAATGTCTTTTTTTTTAAATATATATTATGTAAGTATATATAAGTGTCGTAGGTAATGATAGACAATGATCTTTTGTAACAGATGGCGTCTTAAATGTCGAAAATGATATAGACGTGACAAAATATGTATATGGTTAGAAAAGATTTATTCCCATGTGTTTTACTATCGATATGTCTTAAAATAGCAGCCCTGCGTGATAAGTTCATAAGCTGGGTATAACACCACATGAAAATATCTGTATTTATTTAGATAAATTGTAGTAAATTTTGCATATCGTTGACGTCATTCAGGAAAATTCATAAAATACACATCATACAAGGTTACTTTTATAAAACAAAATGCATAGAACATAAGGCACTTTTTAAAATTTCTTATGTAAGTTATATAAGATTAATTATGAAAACTAGTAGTTTGAATAATGTATTAATAAGTGCATTTTAAACAAAGAAAAGCTTACGTTGCAGAATGCATTTCTGATAAAAAAGAAGAACAAAATCAAAGGCAGACAGAGTTTTATGAACGAAGTCTCAACATACCACAACAACACTACCAACACGGAACAGCAGAGCACCGAGCAAGCACAAGAAAAGACACTGTAACAAAGCACCGACATACTTTGTAACACTTGCCTATAACTTATACATGTATTATATGTACATGTATAACAAAATGTATGTACGGAAACTAATTTTACATTCAGTTGAGTACACTTTGTAGCATATTATTTTCCGAGAGTATGGTTTGACATCAGGCTAATTTTACAGGGAAGAACTGAATATAAGTAGGATTTTAAAAGGCTATTTAAATTACACACTGAAATTTGGGAATCTCATGGCCATTCTAAAATTGGTCAAATAGAGAAAAACAGAACCCACAAAGAAAGCCCGACACGGCAAAATTGAAAATGTTGCAGGCTTGATTTGATTCAGTCTGTTCATGGACAGCACTTAAAAAGTGCAAGCTACCTCCAGGAACCCTAGCACGAGCTCAAGCAGATTTCAACATTCAAACACGAAAATGGTGAAATTTGGAATTAAGAAACTCCCGTCTGCTTATGGCAGTTAGCATGAAACCTTCAATTTGACACAATAGTGCTATTCCATGAAAAGCGGCTTATGGTCCCTAAATAAAAGAATGCGTGGGTTCTAAACGAGAAAACAATGGACCGAACTAAATAAAAAGGAATTTTGAAAGGAGATCTGAAATTATGATGCCTGCATATCTTCGTTAATACGTCAAAAGACGTTTTAAAAAGCAGTATTTCGTAAGGGTGATTATACAGAATTCAAGAAAGAATACTGGAACCACCCTAGTTGAAAAAGGCCAAATAGAAGAAATTAAAAATACCTCATTTCATCTATACACAACAATTATGTCGTGCTGTATGAAAATATAACGTCTTTGATTTAATGTACGGGGATACTTTTTACAGCCTCCACATGGCACAAATAACACTGATGAGACCATAAAATAGAAAAATCCGAATCTCTATAGAAAGCCCAACAGAGCAAAATAAAAAAAAAATATTGCACGCTTGGATGATTGAGCCTGTTCATCGACGGTACTCGAGAGTACAATTTACCGTGGTCAAATAATATAAAGGCTCTCTTTGAAACGAACACAAGTCTCAATCTTTTATTAATCTAAAGGGATTTTTAACAAACTTTCTAGTTAAATATTTCGTTAATTTGAAATCTGTTAACTGTGCCTGCTTCCTCCAATTAAATATTTTATAAAATCTCACTATGTAACGCTAGAAATGAATACAAATCAACATAACATTTCCTCCAATTAAACATTTTATAAAATATCACTATGTAACGCTATAAATGAATACAAATCAACATAACATATTTTCTGTTTATGAAGTAGATGGATATCCTATATCATCGTAATTTGTCAATTTTCTGTTCTAGAATATAAAAGTTTTATATGTATAAGTAACGCCACTACGGTGGCATAGAGGTGACATTTGCAGTTTTATTTTATCTCGTGGCCACGACTTATTATCTTGAGGCCTCAAGATATTATCTCGTTGCCACGACTTATTATCTCGTGGCCACGACTTATTATCTTGTGGCCTCAATATATTATCTCGTGGCCACGAGTTATTATCTTGTGGCCACGACTTATTATCTCGTGGCCACGACTTATTATCTTGTGGCCTCAATATATTATCTCGTGGCCACGAGTTATTATCTCGTGGCCACGAGTTATTATCTTGTGGCCTCAAGATATTATCTCGTGGCCACGAGTTATTATCTTGTGGCCACGACTTATTTTCTCGTGGCCACGAGTTATTATCTTGTGGCCACGACTTATTTTAGCCAATGAAAATGGTCGTTTCATCTTGAACAAAACTTAATATCACACCGGCAATAGCAGTCACAGGAGGTGCGTGTCAATCACCACCATATATTCACTTCAGTTCACGCTTTTTCCCAGAGACGTGCTGAATTTCAGTAAGGGCTAATCAGCTAGTATATCACTATAAACTGTATCGACCACATTAACACGTCCACTGAGTAGAGTCTTGTCATCACTAATTGGCCCTCTGTATTCTTATCTTATGGTCCTAACGTTTAAGGATCAAGTTTCTGTAGATGCAGTTTTTCATAAAATACACTCACTTTTATAAGTGGTCATCACCGGTAGGAAGTTAGCAGTTGCATTGAGTAGTAGCAGTAACAAAATTATAAAACATGAAGTTGGCAGTAACATTAGCACAGAAGCAGCAGTAGCAAAATTATGAAACGTGAAATTGGCAGTAGCAATAGCACAGCAGTAGCAGTAGCAATCAAAAAGGAGATCTTAAAAGAATTGATATATGTCTTTGAAACTTGTATATGTCAGTTTTTATAATAATAAAAAAAGAAAAAGATTCAGAAAACCCGTCAAAGTTAGTCATTTATCATTGTGACATTGTAGTATATCTTCAATAATAACTATCTAGATACAAGTCTTTAATGGGATTCGAATCCACAGGGAAAAGGGGCAAGATATTTAAATGAACGACCTTAAAAGTATACATCAACCGCATATATTTCTTAATTAAATCTCAATTAAATTAGATATACCGTGCTCATCCTTGAAAATTAAAATCACATCATTTTTTTAAATCTATGATATTCTAACTTAATGCGTCTAACTTGAATAAAGAAATCAATAAACTATGTACAGGAAGCTGCGTTCCCTATAACAGGTCAAGTAATCTTTACTTAAAAAAACTGACACCATTTATATTCATGGTGAACACCTATATTGTGTAGAATTTCAAACATAACATATCTACTATCTGTGAAGCTATAACATGTTTATTTTATGTTACATGTTCAAAGGGACTATATAACAATTATCAATATTTTCTAATATTAAATTTAAGCAAAGTATATCTTTAAAAAAGAATGAAAGAAACACCTGACCATACAAAAAAAGAAGAATAATAATTATAAAACGTTCCCCTTCTTCACCGCCGCAGCGTTTGACCCGCCGCTCTTGTGAAAGCTGATAATAAGTCGTGGCCACGAGATAATAAGTCTTGGCCACAAGATAATAACTCGTGGCCAAGAGATAATATTTTGAGGCCACAAGATAATAAGTCGTGGTCACGAGATAATATCTTGATGCCTCAAGATAATAAGTCGTGGCCACGAGATAAAATAAAACTGCAAATGTCACCTCTATGCCACCGTACGCCACAGAGCAAGTTTTGCTTACTAAAATAATGAAAACACATTAAGTCCTCAAATTCCATGTATTCACTGCATGCATGTTAAACATGTTAATACATAAATATAAAATGCTAATGAAATTGAAATTTTTCGCATTTCTTATACTTTTTTCGGAATGCTTAGCAAGTATTTGTAATCGTTGAATAATTCAAAATCCATTAAACGCACTCGTGTTGAAATGTATAGCACTTGATTTATTCAATGCTACAATTTCTACGCATGCAAGCATTTATAGCAGATTTCAAACATTATATCGCCTTAAAAGAAATTACTTATATCGTTCGAAGTAAAGTTAACATTGGAAAAGTTGTTTTTTTTGCTTATGTTTCTAAAATAATTTGCTACTTATAAAACTGAGACCTTTTTCACGTGGTGGACTATACTAAGCAACGATTTTTATGATTATGCTTTATTTTTTAAAAGCTAATTTTAGCATAAAAATTGAGACCTCGGATAAAGATTTATCTACTACAGGTACTATTTCTTTACATTCAATGCCTAATGTTTCGTTTCCAAAACCCTAGTTATAATGGTAATGTTGTCGATATATCTAATTAAAGCCAGGTCTATTAAATAGTTATATATATATGATATTTATTTATAAATGTCCAGTCAAATTATTTATTTCGTCACAAAAAAGAGAGAACACCAGTGAATTAAATACATGTTCCATTGGCAAGTTAGAGGACAAAAATAACGCATGGTTTTATTGCTCTGACATACGTCTTCTATAATCCCTTTATTTACTGTAACAACGCAGAGTAATTCCTTGATCTCCAAGTGAGCTTTACGACGAATGACGTTAAGAATGCCTATGACAACGTCGACAAAGCGCCTGAAATTAAAGACTTGGCTCTTTCTATCTTTTTTTAAAGAAAATCCGGGAAGATAGTTATCTACAAAATGCACAACTGAAAAGAATTGTGTAATATTTTTTTTAATTATGAATTCTATCCAGATAATTGAATTGTCGATTTACAGAAACTATTTACAGTTGAGGACGTTTTTATTGGATTTCCTTTCCAGTCTACCGAGTTAATAAGAAAATGTGAAAGAACTGGCGTCAAACATAAAAGTGCATTATGTGTTGTCATTCCTCGAAGTTTTAACGAATTAAAACAATAAGTAAACTAAGTAGATGAGTATAAACTAACAAGATAGGTATAATTATTATAACAAAACAATAAAAAGAAAGAAAAAAACATGAAGCAGGTCGTATCTTGACATAAAAAGGGACAGATGGATATACAGCCTTCTTATTATATGGTTCGCAAGTGTGGGTAAATTGTTAAGAACAATATTTAACAAAAGTTATAAAAGTGATACATCTTAGATTGCAATGTCAATATTATTCGGTTATTAAAAAATTCATTGAGCTCCAAAGACATATAGATATGAAAATACGAAAAGTTGATTCGGTAATTACCGGGCTAGTTGTTAATAAATCTGGTTTATATAATCTACTCGCCATTACTTTACATTTATTTTATGCTTTTGAGTGGATTACTGATTTATCTGTGAAAATTATATTTTATTATTTCATGGAAAAGAAAAAAATTATCAAAATATAAATTCACAATTTTCAATTACGATACTTTTTTAAGGATTTTCCCCATGTGGTACCTCAATTTTATTTTTGCTGACAATTCTGACATTGTCAGTGCTATTTGGAGAAAAGCAAAGCTGAAATTGATAAATAACTAAAATTTCAAAAGTAATAAAAAAGAAAAAAAAACTAACTTCAATTCATTCAAATTACCCATCACACAATATCATCTCAAATATTTTTGATTCATGTTTACAGTCTGAAACATACACTTCCTTCCACACGCAAAACTGCTTTTGATCACATTTTGGCATATTTAATTATCCTACGTGCAATAACTGCCTAATGCAATATGAAAACATGAATAGCAATGACAGTCATCAGCCCGAAGAATAAACAACCCAGCGTTCGTAAGAAAGCCTTTCCACAATTCTATAATTTCAACAACTGTACAAGATCTGACAACCACAAATGCATGACAGCCAGGACATATTTCTTTTCTTAGACACATGCATAGTAGAATTGAACCAAGTGAACCAAGTTTTTGGAATACAGTTTTACTTTCACAGTTTAAAAAATGTACATTAACATATAATTATTTACTACTTTACACATAGACACACAATTATTGTATTGAATCATCACAATTAACCTGGTCTGTTTAAGGGCCTGTTTTGCGTTCACTGCACAGCTTTCCCATTCATCAAGGGATTTTGCAATACGTTTGCACATATAATCACAGGACAGAGTGTCATGCACATCACCCTGACCCCTACCACCCAGATATTAATGAGATGGAGTGCACTGCACGAAAAACAAGCAATTATTATAGTTTTGCAAGCAATCCATTAGTCCCCTACCGGTTAGAACCCCATCAACATTCTGCAGAATGGCCACTGGTCATTGAATTATGCCAGTAAATGAATGAAAGACATTAATAAACTTCATTGAACGCCGCCTTGCCTTGTTGATCTTGTTTATCATATTTTAAATCTTTTGAGATCTTCATTTGTCTGTATCATAGTAATGTGTTAAGTTTCCCTAATTATGTTTATAGAACAGAAAATCAAAAGATCCAATTTTCTCCGGATGAATATGTACAACTGATCTTTGAACATCTGGTTGTTACCAGAATATAACATTTTTAAAAGCAAGATTCTTAAACTAAGAGGAGATAACTCTTGAAATAAAGCTGCTAGACTAATGAACATTGTCATATATGATGTGAGTGTGACAAACAACAATTATCTAAAGTTTAAAAAAGATTACATTTATAGTTACAAAGAAGAAAAGTGTAAAATACAACAACTTTCGAATAAACCATTTGTAGTAATTTGTTACCATAGTTACAAAGAAAATAAAAAGAAAAGTACATTTCAAGTTCAAAAGGAAAATAATCATGGAAACCAATGTCTTATAAATCTAATCACATATGAAGTAGATGTAAATAAAAAATGTCTATTTCAAATTTGAAGTAAATCCATAGAGAAATAAGAAAGTTAAATACTGAGTAAGGAAAATTCAAAGTTTAGGAGGAGATCATTCTGGAAATATGGACATTAGATTTATAACCCTTGTCACATTTTATAATGTGGGAGTTTGAAGTAAATGTTATTAGAAATGAAGAAGTTTGAGTAGATCTAAAAGATAATAATTTCTAGAAAAAAATCTGAGTTTAAAGGGAACATAATTCTGGAAATAGTCAAGCTAGAGTAATGAATCATCTCCCAAATGACTTCAGTGATAGTAACAAGAATAAAGATCAACAAGGCAAAAGCAACGTTCACAGGACGGAGCGTAAGACACATATACTGAAGTTTAAGTTGATACATTAAGATATAAGAAGTTACATTTTTTTATTCATGAGAATTCTAAAATTGAGAAATAAGAATCCCTAAAGAAAGCTCAACAAGACAAAATTGAAAATGTTGCAGGCTCAGTTTGATTAAGCCTGTTCATGGACGGTTATGAAAAGTGAAAGTAACCGTCCACGACCCCTAGCACCGGCTAAAGCAGAATTCAACAGTACACACCTTATTATGTAATGTAAATGTGTTGATAACACCTAGATCACTTACAGATTAAAACTTGTACAATGACAGTCTTTTATAAAGTACTTAATTGAAATTAATTATTGCCAAAATGTGCATTTCGTGAATACATTCAAAACAGTTTTGTGCGATATATGTTTTTCAGCAACTGATCATACTTAACTCGTCATGTGAAGCAATAACAAAATTGCATTTCATTTTCAATTTAATACGTAAAGTAAAATAGGTTCTGACATACATCCGTTAAACTGGAATTGTTTCAAAGAAGTAATGCACTTTATATATTACTATGTCTATTCCGTTATTAGGCATTAAATTTGTGTTTTTGAATAACTACTGAAATAAAAAAATGTTTGTTGAAAGAAATGTTACATGTAACGTCACACATCACATTATTTTATTATCATTCAATTTGTTTAAATGACATTATCAGTTTTTCATACATCAGTGCCATGAATGAACTGTTGTTATTTTATGAAACATGCGATGCAGAAAGAAATACTGTAGCAAACACAAAAAAGTACAAAAAATGATATTCATTTTGAATGAAAAAGTTACACTTCACCAAGTTTAATTATAACTATCAAGATATCAAATGCTATTCTAAATTCCCATGGCTAGACATCCCCAAAAAATGAAATTCAATTAACCGTAAAATTGTGTTAATGATTGATCGCAAAAGTATCTGTCCTACCAAAATATATAGCTATTACTTCTCAGAAAGCTTTTTTTTTACATGAATTTCTACAAAACCTCCTAAGATCTCCAACAGACTGTTTGAATATGACATTGTAAATATGGTTTTGGCTGCTACGTCAAGATAACTGACCTGTTTGTTTCAATATGTCAATATATACACAACAATTTGAGCTAAAAATAGCCGAATGTGTTTAATTGTTGGCTAGTGTGATATTCGTTTATTGACAGGGAAATATTTCACGCAATGCAATTTCTAATCCAATAGAGGATTTATAAAATATGTTCTTTTGGTATTTATTCAGCAAAGCAGGAGACGTGATCCGTTAAATCGTAACTATACGTAAAGTGTACGTACAGACTTTAATGTAATTTGTCTTGTAAGAGTATTTATATGTATAATATTGTTTGTAGGATAACATAAATAGACATATTTTTGTTTATATCCTCCATCATAACTTGAATCATTGAGATATTTGCTGGAAATGTATCTTGTTAGCTTTCTTTGGTGCCCTTGAGGTTTTTTTCCTAATGAGCAAATAAACTACTTGTTTTATTTTTGAAAAAGATCAACAGACACGTAACTATCGAAGTCGTGTTGTTTAATTCATCTATCATTCTAAAACATGTTATCATTACATGCAATGTCAAAACACAATCATAAAAATAAAGAAAATCCAAAACCCTGCAGCATATTGTGCCGTGATATTAACTGACATGTAAAAAAAATTCCCATTATAAATGTGAAGTTATTTTGACATTGTTAATCATCCAATTATTTTAATATAATTAAAGTTTCGAAAGGGAAATTTAAATTCATATCGACAAATCAAGACTGACAATTATTGAACAAAACTAATTAGTTATACATTTTAACTAATATATACTAATAATGAAATTTTATGAAACAAAACACCCTTTTCCTATATATCGTGCTAGAACATGTATATGTTACTTTTGTCACATATTAAAATCTTGAAAGTTTTATCGAGAACAATGAAAACAAAGTTAAAATGAAAATTTCAAACTCGGTATTAACATATCTGCGAATGTTTCTAAATTCAAAATTGCACCATTTCGTGTTGAAATGTTGAATTTAAGCCGGTGCTTGTATGCACATATCGTATTATGTGTTTTAACCTATCCTGGAGTTAAAACATAAGATTATAAGGGTTTAAATCTGAATTGCAAATTAATGGAAATTTGAAGTATTTTTCCGAAAACATTCAAAAAAAGATACTGAAATCCTAACCTAGTATTTTGCAATTTGAGTATTTTGAAATTCCTCAAATGCATTCATTTAAAATATTCAGCATTTATGTAATCAAGTTAAGCCGTTCTTTTACAAACAAACAACTTAAAGTGACCTCGACATTTGATTGTAAACAAAAGTATTACTTTGCAATGTTTATGTATATTACGTTATTTTCTTTGACATAGTTAATACTATACAAGCTTCTTCTGGAACACGAACTTAGAATTCATTTTTGAATGTTTTTTTTACTAATAAACTGTTCTCATGCCATGGTCCAATGCTAACAATATTTACGTAAGACACTGAGCATCTTTTATGCATAGAATTGACTAAGATAACAGTATAGAATAAAACAAATTAGTGATATTATAGCCATTTAGGGTTAATTGATATACTTGGACAGTTTTTTCTAAAATACTTGTTAAAGTGACATGATACCAATCCATGGACAAATAGTGAGTAAACTGGTGAAAGTCAAAAACGTTTTTATTTTGCCATAATTCATTTTGATTCAATAATTTATTTTGCATAAACAATAAATAACGCAAGGATCCAAGCAAAATTTCATGAAATATCCATAAGAATTTAGTTGTGACATTGAGATTATAACAAGAGTGGGACAGTCTTTTTATTCTATAGGCATATTTAAATTTTATTCTAAACATTTTCTATTATCAACTGTTCGTCAAACACCATTTTAACAGCCAAACTTTTGAATATAAAGACAAGTCAGCTGAACTTGACTTTAAAAATATAAGCATAATGTTACTTTAATATGATGATACTGATTTCAACGGGTTAGGGCGTGGGGATGTTGCACTTTTTATATTATCCCTCATGTACAGACTCAATCAAACTGAATTTCCAATTTTCACGCAATTTTGCTGTTTTTATTGCTTCCAAATGATCACTTTTTTCCAAATATAAACACATTAACATATTTACTTATAAACATTTATTTTATTAGTTCAAAGCAACTGTAAGCGAAAAGAACAGACACCTAGAGTTTCCAAGATTTCATTGTACGTAAAAATAGATTTTGGTAAGACACGAAATATATTGATATAATTTGAAGGACAAACGCAGAGCTGTTCCGACGTCAGTCATTTATAATCTGCATACCTCCACGCAGACCAATTTTTTTATCTCCAAATTAACTGTTAATCTGGGACGGAATGGAAATGACGAACGAAGAAAAGGATGCTTGTGATAACGTCGAGAAAGTGACGGAAACTGAAAATTTATTTTCAAGTTAAGCCGTTCTTTTACAAACAAACAACTTAAGTGACCTCGACATTTGATTGTAAACAAAAGTATTACTTTGCAATGTTTATATATATTACGTTATTTTCTTTGACATAGTTAATACTATACAAGCTTCTTCTGGAAAACGAACTTAGAATTCATTTTTGAATGTTTTTTTTTACTAATAAACTGTTTCTCATGCCATGGTCCAATGCTAAACAATATTTACGTAAGACACTGAGCATCTTTTATGCATAGAATTGACTAAGATAACAGTATAGAATAAAAACAAATTAGTGATATTATAGCCATTTAGGGTTAATTGATATAACTTGGACAGTTTTTTTCTAAAATACTTGTTAAAGTGACATGATACCAATCCATGGACAAATATAGTGAGTAAACTGGTGAAAGTCAAAAAACGTTTTTATTTTGCCATAATTCATTTTGATTCAATAATTTATTTTGCATAAACAATAAATAACGCAAAGGATCCAAGCAAAAGTTCATGAAATATCCATAAGAATTTAGTTGTGACATTGAGATTATAAACAAGAGTGGGACAGTCTTTTTATTCTTTAGGCATATTTAAATTTTATTCTAAACATTTTCTATTATCAACTGTTCGTCAAACACCATTTTAACAGCCAAACTTTTGAATATAAAGACAAGTCAGCTGAACTTGACTTTAAAAATATAAGCATAATGTTACTTTAATATGATGATACTGATTTCAACGGGTTAGGGCGTGGGGATGTTGCACTTTTTATATTATCCCTCGTGTACAGACTCAATCAAACTGAATTTCCAATTTTCATGCAATTTTGCTGTTTTTATTGCTTCCAAATGATCACTTTTTTCCAAATATAAACACATTAACATATTTACTTATAAACATTTATTTTATTAGTTCAAAGCAACTGTAAGCGAAAAGAACAGACACCTAGAGTTTCCAAGATTTCATTGTACGTAAAAATAGATTTTGGTAAGACACGAAATATATTGATATAATTTGAAGGACAAACGCAGAGCTGTTCCGACGTCAGTCATTTATAATCTGCATACCTCCACGCAGACCAATTTTTTTATCTCCAAATTAGCTGTTAATCTGGGACGGAATGGAAATGACGGACGAAGAAAAGGATGCTAGTGATAACGTCGAGAAAGTGACGGAAACTGAAAACTTATTTTATATCAACATTTTTCTAACCAAGTAATGCAATACTGCCTCGGTTTTGTAAATCAAATCTTAACTTTTCATTTTGGTGCAATAATGATATCATCATTTCTTTTACGTAATTTGATACAGGAAATAAGTTTAAGTGATTTAGATTTTTGTTCGAAAGTCAAAATACTTCGTCATTTACATTTTTCTACTTTAATAACAATATGTTCAATTAATTCCACATGCAGTGCTTCTTCCGCCAAATAATGAATATTATAAAACTGGTTGTGTTTGTTTGTTTTTAGTTGTTTTTTGTGCAAATTGATTGAGAGATCGGCAACATGTTTTAATCTAAACACCCTTACATATATATATTTCTTTTAGATATATTCCTTAGGAAAATATTTGTATTTTATGTTATGTTTATCTTATTAATTTTTACCCACATTTAATTGGCTTTAGGTTCTATACAGTCATATGTTACCACTAAACAACGTTTGCAATCGTAATACAATGAGAACTCTTGAGGCTTTTATTTGAAATAAATAAACAATAGACCGATGCATATTTAAGGAATAAAATATATCTTTGCTTCATATTTTATCGTATCAATGTACAATTTGAGGTAAGACTATAACAATCAATTTTATTTGTGATTCACTTGAGACAATAAATCAAACATAAAATGGACGCTAAATTCATGCTATTCAAAGTAAAATAAAAAAGAGCCACTAAATGCAATCAACCGATTAAATATAATTTTTATCTTTTTTTTCAAGCCTTTTTAAGTTAAATAATTTGTATAACATATTTATGTAACCGAAACTAACATACATCTACTCAATAGAGTTTTGGTAACACTTGATCTCAAAATTGTGAGTCCTTATATTGCAATTTCTTCAAGAAAACTTAGTTGACAGTGAAACACACCTTCTACTTTCTAGCTGGTGCGTCATATAACGAACCAATAAGTTCAACAACATGACAATAAATAACAAATATTTGGTCTATATAGAGCCAAAAATGTTCAATAGTTGGTATTATATTTTATTACTGACAGAGAAAGGTTAGACGCAATAAGATTAAGCTATATTGATAAAATCCTGAACCAATAAAGGATTTGTAGAATATGTTCTTCTGGTATTGATTCTTAACGTCAAGAGATGTGATCCGTTGACATAAAGTAGTCCGTTATTTTCTGATATTAAAGGCCGTTACTCCATACGTTTTATGTTGTGTATGTAGTTTGCAGGAATAATGTCTTTTAAGAACCAGAGAAAAGTAGATTTGTGTACATGTAATAAAACTATGTATTTATTTATTATATATTTATAAATGAATTAATGAATGAATGAATGAATTAATTTATTTATTTATTTATTCATTTGTATTTATTTTAAAATTTTATGCTTAATTAATTAAAAAATAATAAGCCGCCCTTTATTTTAAATATTTGAAAGTTTCCTTAGCTTCACAAAAACGATATTTATACATGTATATCTTGTGTATGTGAATATATATACCTGAATATAAATATATCAACACTTGCAACTAAGTCTTTTGATTAAACAATTTTAATGTGATCACTATAAATTGCAATATAATGTTTGCTGTAAAATCATAAATTAAAAATATTGATGGAGCTAGAAACGCAATAGGCGTTTAAATCGAGAACATTTTCAACAACGTTAATCACCCAATAGCATAGCGTGCTATTGATAATAACATTTTAGAAAAGGATTTTAACTGGTACCCGAAAATCATGATAACATACTATTATTATTTGTTGAAATCAAACTTCTTACGACTTTGGATGATGCTTTAAATTGATATATGGCCTTGACTTAATAATATATTAAATTCCGAAATGTATGTTATTCCTAAATGAACTTTTTCAATAAATTCACTATAGATTTTACTTAAAAATTCCTGATTATCGTTCTGAATAGTGCAAGTATACATCATTTAACTTAGTTTCTCACGTTGAACTTTTATTTCGCTATTAAAACAAGTACAGGCTTATATTAGAAGTTCAAATCATTTGAAAGTTAAAAGACTGAATGAAAAAAACGAAAACAAAGAGAAAAACATATTGTATTCAACTGGACAAAACAAGAATGAGCCTTGACATATAAATGTTGTCCTACAATAACGCTAATGGGAATTCTGTGTTGATTTATCCCGTCTCGTGAATTTGGCCTTACTATGAGTATATTATAATCTATCTAAAAAGTAGATTTTTTTCTTCTTACAATTATAAATGTAAATTGACTCGAATATTTCTCGATGAGGATATTGTTATACAATTAAATATTAAGTTCAAGGACAAAATTCAATATTCATGATTATATTGCTTATAACATTTCGAGTGATGAACTTGCTGGCATGACTATGCATGCATCTTATAACACTACATTTTGACATTAAGTGTTCTTGAGAAATGAAACCTTTTAAGCTCCTCATTCACAAAGAAACAAGATAAGCTTTTGTAACCCCGTGTTGTCTGTCGTCCGTCCGTCCGTCGTGCGTTAACGATTTCATTTAAATGACTTCACCTCAATTATAACCGCTTGGCCAAATTTAATTAAACTTGGCAGACATATTCCTAGCATGGCGCTCTACCAAAATTGTTAAAAGAATTAAATTCCTTGAAGACCTCTGTTTGCCATGTCAACCAAATGAGTTTTTTTTTTAATATCTTAAAAATCTTATTGTCGAAAAAAACAGAAGGTGCAGTGCATTGATAGTTGGTATGTAACATTAACTAGTGGTTCCCTACAAAGATTGTCCAAATTATGACCCTAGGGTCAAAAGGGGACCCGCCAGGGGCCTCATCAGATTTATATAAAGTTATATAAGGAAATAATAAAAATCTTCTTGTCAAAACCTACATCAACATCTATATGACATGATCTAGTGGTTCTCTACTGAGATTGTTCAAATTATGCCCTAGGGTCAAAAGGGGCCCGCCATGGGGGTAACTCGATTTAAAGAAAAGTCTTTAAAAACTGTCTTGTCGAAAATTGTCTTGCCTACATCTTTGACATTTGGTATGTTACATCATCTAGAGGTCCACTGTAAAGGTTGTTCAGGTTGTTATTACCCTAGGGTCAAAAGGGGCCCTGCCAGGGAGCTTATCAGTTTAATATAAAGTTAAAGGGAAATCTTAAAAGAATTCTCTTGTCAAAATGCACAAGGCGTAGAGCCTTGATATTTGGTATGTAACATAATATAGTGGTCCCCTACAAAGATTGTTCAAATAATGCCCCTAGGATGAAAGGGGCACCGCAAGAGGGCTTATCGAATTTTAGCTCACCTGTCACAGAGTGGCAAAGTGAGATTTTGTGACGCGTTGTTGTTTGTCGTCGGTCGTTTGTCCGTCCGTACGTGTGTTAACTTTTTCATTCAAATGACTTCTCCTGAAATACCGCTTTGCCAAATTTAATGAAACTTGACATGCATGCTCCTTGCATAAAGCTGTACTATCGTTGTTCAAAGAAATGAATTCCATCCAGAACCATAGAAAATTGGTTTCTTATCTATTACTAAAGTAAGGCATGAGATGTTTAATTAAATTAAAAAAGTAAGATTATGTTAAGACTTTGCTTAGCATTGCTTTTGGGCTTTCTATATTAAAATTTTCACGCGTTTCGTTCAAGTATAGCGTGAAAATATTGTCTTAACAATGCGTATACACAATATGGTAATGGTCAGTTTTTGTAATGTATATAGTATCTGCACGTGTTATGCGTGCGATATCGTGTTAGTATATATAAGGATTTTACAGTAGGTTTAATTCAGTCTACCGGACACTAGCGCATTGTTCAGTCGGTTTTATCCAATTTTTGATATTTGCTGTGCGGACCACGTGGCATAAGAGATGGAAGAAAATCAATTATTGACTAGGATGGAGGCTCTTGTTTCAAATACGTTGGCTGCTTTTGAAACGAAGATTTGTGAAACGCAGAAACAGCTTGCTGAGGCTCAGATAGCTAAATTTCAACAGAGCTTTGTTTCCAATGACAATTATCAATTTCGAAAGAAAGGAAATGAGGAGCAGTTTAAGATTAATTTCAAAGTGCTGGGCAGTCTACGTGAGGCAGAGGGTCAGCTTAGTGACATGGCATCTGAGGGTTCGTCAAAAGCAGAGGCAGTTCGGCAGAAAGTTGTCGAAGGTATGAGCACTGTTATTCACCGTCAAAAACTAATTAAGTTAGCTGACTCAACTGATTTGGGCTGGAGGGTTGAAAATGAATACGAGGCACACACGCTAGCCGAAGATTCGGATGATGAAAAGAAGATCTATCGAGCCCAGCTACATGCGGACCGTAAAGCCAAGCAGGAAAGACGGGCCAGGACTAAGCGGAATACTCCATATGTAGTTCCGGCAACCAGTTCACAATCGGCCTTGACGTCACCTTCAGGCGCACGTATTCAGACGATAGGTCGAAAACCGGGCTTGTGTTTTCGTTGTGGGAAACCAGGGCATTTGCAGACGGACTGTAAGATGAGATCTACGGAGAAACGGGATGCTAAAGCGTCTCAGGTTTGAAAATAGAAGAGGCTATCATCGACAACATATATGAGGCAGGTGTATCTCCAGAAAGTTTTGGTGATTTACCCCCTCGTAAAATGGCTGGACAACTATCCCGTAGTGATAATACAAACGTTAAATATTTATCATATTTTAAAAAGTGGGAAAATGTCATCAAGGAAAAGGGAGGAAACTCTGTACCTGCGTCACCTATACACATAGCTTTATATTTGACTGATCTTTTGGATAAAAAGTATTCGGCTATTGTTATTTCAGCGACTGTATATAGCATTAAATGGGCACATGGTTTAAAGGGACTTCCGGATCCCACCGACAATTTGTTTGTTAAAACTTTATTAGAATCTGCGAAACGAACTCACGTTAAAGTAGTTAACAAAAAGGAGCCTTTAAATGCAGATGTATTGATAAGCGTTTCGTTCAAGTATAGCGTGAAAATATTGTCTAAACGATGCGTATACACAATATGGTAATGGTCAGTTTTTGTAATGTATATAGTATCTGCACGTGTTATGCGTGCGAAATCGTGTTAGTATATATAAGGATTTTACAGTAGGTTTAATTCAGTCTACCGGACACTAGCGCATTGTTCAGTCGGTTTTATCCAATTTTTCTTTTAAGTATAATATTATGACTTAAGGTCAAGGATTGGATATCTAGATTGATTATCTGCTGCAATTATTGATGAAATTTTCTTTTTTAAGTTTGTCGGGCATCATTTTACGCTATTGTAGACAAACATATGGAACTTAAATAATTATATTATCAATTTAAATTGATCAGATTGGTTTATGTTTCATTTTCTTTTTAATGTTATATTATATGTATATATAATGTTCAGTTTAAACAAAAATGAGATAATAAGCAGGTTACATGTTTGTAAGAGTGAGTCCCGACACTAAGCGGTATGACATTTGACAAATGGGAACAGGTTTCCAGAGTAAATTGTTTAAAAGTAAAAGTTTTTTATCTCTGGTTTTTCATGGGCGAGTCAACCATGATCATTATGAAAGTATTGTGAAAATTGTGAATGGTTTTGTATCATCATTTGTTGATTCATATGTCAATATTTTGTTGTCGAAAGATGAGCCACGTGATCTAACAATGCATGCTTGTCCGGCAAAGCATTTATGAGTTTGTTTTTATATTGGTCCTTTATTAAGGTTATTGTAAAGAGTGAAGGAAAGACCAAGAACAAGAGCATTGTTTCTAAAAAAATAAAATCATGTTTTAAAAAAGAAAGCTTATGTAAGTGCGAGGGTTGTTCGGAAAGTTTTGAGACAATATGATTTTCTCTGTTTCTAATTACAGCTGCGAATATTATTTAATACAAATTATAGCTTAATATGTTATTTATCCGAGTTATGTCTTTAAAACGTTGTAACGTTACTATACGGCATATAATCGTTTCCATAGCAACACCTGTCTACGCATCCTGGTGCACGGACTATTTTCTTGTTATAAGTTTTCTTACTGAATAAAAAGAGCCCCTAAAATTGCGCCAAACGTCACGAAAATTTTATGACGTCACTTCCAACTTAAGGACGTCATTTCCGCTAGTTGTTTAAGCCGTTACCGCTGATCATTATAGCAAAACGTGCGCGACAAGACAACGACTATGGAAACACCGTCAAAAGAGGAACAGCGTGTTTTTATTAAGTTTTGCGTTAATCTTGGGAAAACGCCAACAGAAACTAAGCAACTTCTAGAACAGGCAAACAACGGACGTACTGTTAGTCGACCATTGGGATTTAGATGGCATAAAGAGTTTCGGGATGGCAGAAAGTCAACAACAGACAAGGAAAGGAGCGACCTACTCACCCGACCTAGCCCCAATGGACTTTTCCGTTTTTCCGGCCATCAAATCCGAACTACGAGGAATCCGGTTTGAGGACCTAGTTGAACTGCGCTCTAGAGTTATGAGCATTATTGCAACAATTAAATCTGACTGGTATAGAAATGTATTCGCCAAGTGGGTTACGAGGCATGAGAAATGTGTACGTTGTGAAGGAAGATACTTTGAAAAGGAGTAGCAGTTGACTTTTATACGGTGACGTTAAACTCTGGAAATAACGGCAACGTCGGATAACGTCGTTGCGTGCGCCGGGTCAGCGGTAGTGTCTGTGCCTTACGCTTTGTAGCTTTTGTATACATGAAGCTATTGTTATGAAATTTTACACTATAATAGATGAGGTATTAAAGTAATACATAGTAAACTCTTGTTTGATTTTATCTTTTCCAACGCTAAATATTGACCCAGTCTCAAAACTTTCCGAACAACCCTCGTATATCACTTATTATTGTTTTGGGGTCCCAAAGTAACATGATAATGTCGCTGTTTCGAAAATTAGAAAATTGGTTCCTGGACTATAATGAGATTTAATTGAACTTGTATATTATTTCAACAGTATTTGAAAGCCTCATTTTTGATTGACTTCAGCTCCATCATAAGGGTCATTGTGACCGTTTCAATGCATAAGGCTATAATGTATGTTGCTTGTACTTAGTTCTCAATTACAACCAAACAATGGTGATTTCGTGGCGTTCCCATGTTTATTGTTAATCATTATAGCTCCAAGTTCCTTTCTTTTTTAACAGATTCGCCTTTCAGATATCATTGTCACTCAGACTATATTCAACTAAACAGTTTAATTTCAAGTCTTCGTTTAAATAAAAAAATAGATCATTTTTTGTAGCCTTTGTTATTCTCATTTCTGTGGTGTTATTGACGCTTTTAACCCTATTCCAAAATATATTTGTCAACATATATATCTCAACAATACCTAGTGCAGATTTGAAACTAAGTCATATAAGTTCAGAAACTAAGTCACCCGATCAGATCCTGGGGTAACCTTTGTAAAACAGAGATCACCTTTTGCCCAGTTCAATTGAAACTAAGATTGTTTGTCTTCACAAACTCTAAATACAGGCATACACTCATGCCTCAGGAGAGCGACCTAGGGCCAGAGGCCCTTTTATTATTATATCTTAAAATGACGAAATTATGAAACAATTGAAAGGGATTACGACCATTGTTTTATCTTTAATCTTGTAAAACTAACTGAGTAACATTAATAAAACATTTTACGATATTTATTATCTTATTTTAATTATTTAAGAACGTTAGTTGTTGCACCCTTTGTTCATAGCCATAAATATCCGATACTTCATATAATAATTTCATTGGTTTAAATTATTTACATAAGAATTGATATAGTTTCTTAAAAAATACCCAAGATAGTACAAAAAAAGTTTCTAGAAAATTAATAACTTTTATATATCTATATGACAAATAAAGAGACACTGTTATAGCAAAAGCATATATTTAGGTATGTGGGAGGACAAACACAACGCTTAGATTTATTGTTCCAACGTGCGTCGTCTATAATCTTTACATTAACAACGCAGACCAATTCCGTTATCGACTCTGCGATTTCATGAAAGTGACGAACGACGGAAAGGGTGTTTGTGATAACGTCAAGAGAGCGCCATTCATCGGTGAATTATTTCATATCAAACTTTTCTTAAACGAATATTTTGGAAGATGATCCTACAAAATGCGTGTAACAACTCACAACAAATGCTTTTGTTGATGCATTATGTCTAGATGATCGAGTTGTTGCGTCGCAAACAAAATTGTTTGAGAAGATGATTTTAAATGTTTTCCCTTAGATAATGCAAAAAGAATACATAAAAATGTACTTATACAACTGCAAATGTATATTCACTGAGGTTAAACAAATAAAGCAAACGCTAGAAATAAGAAAAGATGTTTTTTATTAATTAAGACTCCATGGTGGCTGCTTGATAATGGTTATAAAACTAACTTCTATTATGGTAACAGTATATTTTTTCTACATAGAACTAATTGTTTAATTGTGGAAACATACATAATGGCAGATATTTTTAGAAAACATATAATGCTAATGCATACTATTCATTTACTGTTTCGTCGTAATTTATGCATGGATAGTCGTATTATGGTAAATTGAAGGGCTATAACTGCAGTTTCTTTCTTGAGTTGTTTATGTAAAAAGCAAAGTCAAACTTCTAGCAATGATACTTTTTTAGGCCAATAGACTGACAAAAGACCTTGATTGATATTGTCTGCAGAAAGAAAATGCTTCAAATGTGTTGCACAACATATGAAAGAGAAAGTATGCTAAGATATTGGCAAAATGTTAATTTGTTATTCATCTTCCTTTGCATATTGTGATCATGTTTTGTTCTACTGTATATTCAATATGCAGAAGAATTATTGTATTCAAAATAAAACAGCTTACCAAGAATTCACTTGAGAATATCTTTATAATTATGTTTTCGATTTATAATTTGATCACAAACATACAAACCATTTAAATTGAAAGTAGATTGAAACACGTACCGAACAAAAGAAGACAACATTTGAATCATTTTCATATTCTATTTTGTCGATTAAAATGGGCATTGTTGGTAGCTTGAATTAAACATTGCCATAAGTAAACGGTTGGCTAGAGAAAATTGTGTCTTTTACGAAGTTATACTTTTATATACAGTTAGACCAAATCGCCAGTATAAAACGACCATGCCACGCAAAAAAACACGCGGAATTATTGCTTGTATTTAGACAAAGAAGACCATACAAAGGGATACAAAAACGAATGTGAAAAGGTATAAGAGAATTGATGTTTTCACGGTTGACTCAAGAAAATAGTGTCTCTTACGAAAGATATACACTCTATTTATAGAAGGAACAAATTGCCGGTACAAAAAATGACCATGCCATACGGGAATCTAATTTTTTTTGGTTGTTTTTTATTTTATTTTTTTTTATGTTCGCTCCAGAAAATGGTGTCATAAAGAAAGAACAATTCGGCGGTATAAAAAACAAAGAATATCACGCGGAAATCTCGCGGACATATTGCTTGAGTTAGTGTTTTGGGCCTTATACGATCACACCACGGATATATTCCATGTGAATAAAAACTTGCAACACATGGCTTTATTATAGTGTCGATTTTGAATATTTTATACTTTATGCATATAAAACAATAACAACCATGTTTGACTTAAACATTTTGCTTTAAAATTCATTCTGTAATTTGGTGAACTCTTTAGATCGTTTTTGTAACGCTTAATGAAAGGCATGTACATTGCATTACGTCATTCAAACAAAAATTGCTAAAAGGTTATCAATTATTCAATCACTAATCATCCTCAGAGAAATCAAGCGTATTAACTCTTGCAAACAACAATCATCCCATTATGTATGACAAGACGGGGATAAATCAATTGGCGGAATAACCCTAGAAAGTACAAATGTATAATGATATTTGACATGCAAAAATACGAGTACAACGACAACTCACATGTAATTAAGTTTGACAAAGAATCAAATAACAAAGGTTATGCTTTCATATTGACATGTTTCTGTGAAAAGCACGCAAATTGATTAAGTGTTTTCTTTTAGTTAAACACATATTCAATATGTTTTTTTAAGTCAATCTAGAGCTATTACAAAAGAGATGACGTATCCTGCAAAATACTCAGAACCCTACCTCTAAGGTATAGGACACACTTTGTGAACACAGATAAGCCTGGTCTGTTTATGGGCACAAATTTTTTATTCATCAATGGTTTTTCGCAATAAGTTAGCACAAATAATCACCATAGAAAGACAGTAATAAAAGCATCCAGACCCCTACCACCAGGACAGCAATGAGAGGAGGTGCACTGCACGAAAGTACTAATAATTCCAAATTATCCCCATCTATGTACCTTTTTAAGTGATAAAATCCACTCAAAAGTTTGTTTGTTTGTTGTTGTTTTTTTGACACATAAATATGACTTATGTTATTAAATTTCTTAAATGAATTTATTGTTTCATGCACATCCATTTAATTTTATCGAGATTCTGCAATTAAAGCCAAGAATCCTACCTTTGAAATAATTCCTTTTTGTGTAAAGCGGGCCCGTTCTGGCAAATTGTTGTTAAAAGTAGAACAATACATTATGGTATCAAACATTATCTTGTATTGTAAAGGGATTGATAACATGTTATCACTCAACGATTAAAACTCGTGCAATAATTTTTTTTATAAAATTGATAAGTCATTATCACCAACAGGTGCATCTTTCGAATACATAAAAAACATTATGTGCGAGATTTGTTTTATGTATTAATTTGTTCAGCAACTAATCATACTAAACGCGTCATGGGATTCCCGAAGCAATCAAATAAATGCATTTCACTTTCAATTAAGTGCGTAAAGTAAAATAGGCTCTAACACATATCTGTTAAACTTAAAGTGTTTCAATGGGTAAAAGCACTGTATCTATAACTTTGTTGCTTTCATTACTTAGCAATAATTGTGTGCCTTGACTAACTATCAGAAATTGTTTGTTTGAAGAAATTTGAATTTATGTAACATCCTACAACATTAATTCTTACACATTAATTTAATAAAATAATCACTGTTTCATACATCAGTGCCAGAAACAATCTGTTGTTTAATGATAAATGCGCTGCAGGAAGAGACTGACACAAACACATCAAGTTCAAAAACGATATAATGATATAATTCATTTTAATAAAATATTACACCATACAAAGAATAATGAAATCTTGATAACAAATGCTATTTTGAATTTCCATGGCTAGACATGACCATGAAAATTAAATTCATTTTGCCTTAAATGCTGTAAAATTGTTGTAATGCTTGATCACAAAGGTACATGCCCTTCCTAAATATATAGCTTTTATTTTACAGAATGTTTTTGACATGAAATTCTACAAAGCCCCTAAGTTCTCCGACAGACTGTTTGAATATGGCATTGTAAATATTTTTTTGGCTGTTACGTCAAGATAACAGGCCTATACGTTTCAATATGTCAATAAATACTATAAATAGCCAAAAGTGTTCATTTGTTGGCTACTGTGATATTCGTTTATTGACAGGGAAAGATTAGACGCAATGCGAATTAATGACCCAATAGTGGATTTATAAAATATGTTCTTGTGGTATTGATTCATCAAAGCAGGAGAAGTGATCCGTTGATATGACGTAAATAAATCATTTCCGATAAAAGAAGTCGACGTGTTATATGTTAAATCTTAACTGAACGCATATATTGTACGACCAAACTTTGATGTAATATGTTTATATGTATAATAATGTTTGTAGGAATACAAAAACAGACATATTTTTTATTTGTGATCCTCCATTTCTAACACATATGCAAAAAAAGAAAAAGAAAAAGCTCGATTTTGGTATTACTTTAAAGGAAATTTCTGTGTTTAGTAACTTTCAAGACCAAAAGACAATATTTTACTTTTTTTATGAAATTAGAAACTTGTATCACTAATGAAATCAGAAACATACATGTACTAGTTTATACAAGACAATAAAAATACATTAAATAACAATGAAGTATATAAATATTTTAACAACTCAAGGTGTATTTTATATACCGCGAGTTGAAATGTTTATGACATATTTATTTGTATATATTTCATGAAGTATTCAATAAAGTATTGAAGACTTATATCTGCTATTATTTGTTTCCTTTAAATTGCCTGAAATACTTTTTTCTTACCTAAAAAGAAAGTGTCACGTTATAAAATGATGCAGATAGTTTTCATCCTATTTTTATTTTATATTGAAATTAAACATATTTTAGTTATTAATTTGTTATAATTATAGAGATTGTGCGTAATTTTTTTCCTGTATCGAAAAGAATGGTTGCTTGATATATCCGGAAAATAAGCACGACTGCCAGGTCAGAACAGAACCTCTCCTTCAAGAATAATTATTGAGATATAATTATACGACAAATTGTAAATTAATAATTCTATTAACTTAAAGGCGAAACCTTGACTCTGTGGAAAATACGTTTCCCCAAACGATATTATGTATTAGCATTTTATACGGTCAGGAACCAAACTGTAATAACCTAGAGAGTTATTTTGAAACAAGACGTATGATATATGCTCAGACGGAATAAAGATATTTCCTTAGATAAATATTTGGGCACTTTTTTAATACGAATAGGGACAAATAGACACAACATGTTTACTAACTAAAAGAATATGATCAATATAAATTTACCATGGGAGCATAATGAGTCATTCTATTCATCTCGAATCATTGAAACCCTTAACTTTCTTATGTACTATAAAATGTAGGGAAATACTTCCATATAATGAATATAAACAATTTTATCGACAAAGTATATTGTTTATATATATGTCAAAGAAATCATTAACATGATAATATTTTACTTTCACCGTATTTTCCGTCACTACGGGTAACCCTTTTGGATGAGGAATACGGATCTGAATATCCTAAGCAGTGGACATGAATGGTCCCTGTAGACATATGACGTTACAGGATGCAAACTCAAATAACATTTATATGAGTATTGACAATTTTGAAAACTTATATATCCATTTAAAAGATATGTCAGTATTGGTTTTACTGAAAAGAAGATAAAGTAAATGTTTTTGAGGATTCAAGACATTTTGTTAAATGCTTTTTGTAAGTTTTTGGATCAAAATAATTTATCCTTCAAAAAATTGATTTAGGTTTATATTGCACGTGTCAATCAATTTCGCAAGGAGTAGTTTCTGTTATTTTCAGCTTCACGTGTACACAGGCGTTAAATTATACATGATAATCCGTTGTGTTATAACTAAATAATTTAATAGTTTCTTTGACAGAATATTTCCAAGAAAAAATGCATGTGCGTAACTTTGTTTCATAGAGATATTTGCTGGATTTATTTGACGTTACTTTCTTTACTGCCATTGAGTTTTTTTTCTGATGAAAGAATAATCGATTTCTTTTTATTTCTAAAGCAGATCAACAAACTTGTACATGTACTTATCGAAACCGTATTGATCATTTAACCTTTCACAGTGCTCTCCATAAGTTTTAAAGTAGCCAGTGACCAAATAAAAGTAACCGGTGAAAAATTTTGAGTTTTAACGCGAGCCGCTTAGCGGCGAGGAGGGGGAGAGTGCGGGAGTGGTTTCCCTTTCTTCTGGGGGGGGGTACGGGAAATTTTGCTTTTAAAGATGCTTAATCCTGCATTTTGGTGCATTCTGTTACATATTTTAGGTACTGTATGACCTGCTTTTTTTTACTTGGAAGGTTTGCTAAGACACTGAAATTAAACAGAAAAATCAAATGTTAACTCAGTTTAATAAATTTCATAGTTAACAACTAAAAACAATCATCAGAGCCTGATTCGTAACCGGAATCTGAGTCATCCATGGCTAATGCATGAAGGGCATTTTGAAAGTAATCTGCTTCAGATACAGCTTTCTGTGTCTCAACCTCATCATTGCATTCAACGTCTTGAGAGGGTTGTGGTAGCAGGTCTGTTAAAAGAAATAAAATACATGTAATATAAGTTTTCATACAACAGCATATTGACTTTACATAAAATATCAAATTGAATTTTAGTAAAATATAAATAAGACGAGGCTGTTAGATTTAAAATATTATTTGTTTTACTATGCATTAATTTAATACCATTCTCCTATTTTACATATTAAAGGATCAAGCAAATTAGTTAATACCTGCTTGCACTCCGGAGTCAACTGTAAGCACAGGAGTTACATGATGAAGGCTCTGTGTATGGTCAGAACCAACCACAGAAGGCATTGTCTTCAGTGGTGGCAGATTTCCGATGTGAATTTTTCGCCAAATTTGAGTGGCTTCCATCAACAGTGAATGACATTCGTCAGATTTCTGGGATGGACCGTTCAGTGTAATTTGTAGCAGGCTAGACAGCATGTCAATTTTCATGGAGCTACGTAGACGACTCTTAACTCTTTTCACAGCACTGGCCCCAAGCTCAACAGCACCATTTGACAACGGCTGTGTAAGGCAAATCTGTGCCAACTGAACCATATTACTAATCCAACCTTGAACACTGCTTGCTCCTTCACAATCTTCTTCAGGACAGAGTTTGCACGTGAGATATCTTCTCATTTTATTACTGCCTGGGGGTATTTTCCACTCTTCCACTCAGCAAAGGCTTCTTCATGATGAATGTTAAATTTATTGCTGAGTATTTTAATTTCTTGCTGGCCATGCTCAGCAAATGTTGCATCAGCCTTTGCAGGTAATGTTGTTGGATCAAAGATTGAAAATGCTTGTAAAGGACATGCCTCACTAGAATCTACCATCTATACTGTCTGATTATGCTTGTACATAGTTCATCTGTAGATTAGACAGGAACTTTCTTGTTGGGTCAGTACTGGATAGTTCTATTTCGAGTTCAGCATAGGCACCACTAGGTTTAATTTGCATTGTTCGTGCGTTTCAGTAAGCCATGTGCTGTGGCATCAGATTCACTGAAGCTTTTAAGTGTCATCATTAAAGCAACGTAGTTCTTGCAAACACTTGCAATGCTTTGGTCAGTTGACAACCACCTTGTTCTACAGGTTTTCTGAATTTTAACAGCAAGCTTTGTCCTGATTTTCTCCTGCTTCTCGGGGTTACTATCCAGGTTGATTTTATGTAAACTTTTACACACTTTGACAAAGGCAGCACAACGATTGGGATATTTTAGCCATTTCACTAACTGGTACAATATTTGTTCTACTTGAGAAATGTATTTCACATCATCATTTGCATCACCACATGCTAAGGCAAGGCGAGGGCTGATGCAGTGGGACCTACACATCTTTGGAGCATGTGCCTTAAGCCTTGACCCAACTCCATTTTTTGCCTTGTCATATCACTTGCTCCGTTTTAGTTTTATTCCAACCATGCCTTTCCAAACAATAAGGTAAGTAAATAAATATTAAAAATAAAGAAACTTCAAAAACATGCAGCATATTGTGACGTAATATTATCTGATTTGCAAAAAGCAAACAAAATAGATTTCTCTTACTTTCCTAAAATAAAATTAAAAAAATTAAAGTTATTTTGACATTGTCGTGTACACTGTTTATCATCCAATTACTTTTTTGTAATTTAAAGTTCGAAAAGGAAATTTAAATTCATATTGATAAATTAAGACTGACATTTATTCAACAAAACTAATTTACATAATACCTTAATTAAATGTCCTAATAATGAAATTTCAAGGAAAAACGTGTTTTAATAACTAAAATGTCCTAATAATGAAATTGCAAGAAAAAACGTGTTTTTTTCTACACATCAAGATAGAACAATACTTTTGACACATATTAAAATTTAGGAAAAGATACGCCGATGGCAATGAAAAAAGGAGTTTAAAGTCGATTTTATTAAAACTATCCACGAGACAAAGAGGAAAAAATAACATAAATACCTCTGAGCATATACAATTTCTATTTTATCACATGCCTTCATCTTTATTTTATTTTTATTATTTCATTCATAACACGATTTTTATTAGTAAATTATTATGACAATTGGGGAGGAATGTGTACAGATCTTAACTATATCTGTTACTGCATATCAATTACATGTTTAACGCGTGCGTAATAACTATTGAAAAGTTCAAAGTATAATGAAATGAAACGCAAAATAAAGGAAGTACATATTAACCTAAACTGGATTTTATTTAAATGAAATTAACGCTCTAGTACATTGTAGTATACAAAATCTTTTTCTACAGCCCGCGAGTGGAAACTATATCTTGTTTTATCTAATCTCGTGAAGCTTACTATGAATGCATATTTCTATTTTGTATATTAAAAAGCTATTAAAATTCCAATGTAAAATATCATTTTAATGCTGAAATCACTGAAGTGTTTGAATAATTGAAATCTTTCACATGCATTAATGATAAACAATTAAGCATTAAGTAAACGTAAACCGGTGTAGCATTTTGTTTCAAACAAACACCTTAAGATGACTTTAACTTTTGAATTGTTCAGAAAAGTTTCTGATTTGAATTGTTCCACTTGCAATAATTATAAAAACAATGCGTGTCTTACTTTGACATAGCTAATACTTTACAAGTCCCTTCCGGAACTTTAACTTAGGTTCATTTTTGAAAGGCCATTTACTGATAAACTGCTCTCAAGCCGTTGTCCAAGGCTACCCATATTCACTTTTAGACACTATGTATATTTTTATGCAATAAAAATGAGGTACATAGATCAAACAAATGAGTAACATTATAGCCATTTAGGGAATTATTTGAGTAAATTGTTTCTGAAATATTTGTGTACATAGTGCTAATGATTTCAACACGACTTAACATTTATTTTAATAATTCATCACAGCGGTAAGCAAAAATATGATGATACTAAGTTTCTTTAAAGTTATCATTATACGTAAGAATATCAAAAACAGAGATATTAGTAAGGCTTGATCTATATTTATTTAATGTAATTGAGAGAACGAACGCAGGGCTTTGTTTTACTGACCCGACATCCGCCATATATAATCTTCATACTTTCAATCACCCAAATTTTTTATCTCCAAATGAGCTGTTACTCAGGGATTTCATGACAATGAATGTCGAACGATGTGAAGCATGCTTGTGATAACGTTTAGAATGCGACGAAATTCTATGACTTATTTTACATCATTTTCTAAATGCACATTTTAGACGATAAAACTATATAATGTGTATTTTAATATAACAAAATAAGTGATTTGCTGGATTGTGTCCAAATGATTGATCTGTCTGCATGATGACATTTTTGATACTGAAGATGACGATGAATTGAATTTCCCTTCTCATAACGCTGACGACATGCTGAAGACTAAATATGTTAATCGTTAATTTATTTAATTATAATAAAATAAGTATCCTATTTCTACTTCAGTCTACCAAATATGAACAAACTCTTGGAAAAACAAGGATTAATTTAGATTAAACAGCACGAAATGCATAAGGAAGTCATGACTGAATGTACAGACTGACCATTGCAAAAAAGATTTTTGTCTGATATAGTAAACAAGTGAGGTATTTTTTTAATATATAACACAATCAAGAACACGACAAATAAGAGATATTACATGTATAATCCGCATACCAATAACAAGCACGGTAAAACAATTTAAGCTCCTCCCTCTGGACGTATGATAAAGCAGTCTTGAATACAAAACTATACAAAATCATTGCCTTATTACCTGGAAAATTGCTAATGTATTTGGTATCAGATATCTACTCGTAAACTAGCATTACATAGAACTTAAACGGTTCTCTTTCTCTGCTACCAGTGTTGTATAAGATCCATTTCTGCCCTTTCACTTATCATTCTAGTGTGTTGATTTCAATCCCTACTACCCATAAAAATAGCATGTGGAGGCAAGAAATCAGACCAGAAAAGGTCGGATCATATATTTATCTGATTATACATTTATTAAGGAAATTGTTCGAAAAAAACATAAATAAGAGCAATGCTTCTATTTCAAAGATAATAGGCTGATGAAATCTTGATTTATACTGTCTGCACATATTGAATACAAAAGGCTTGAACATGTGGTCATTCTTTGAATTCGAGGCCGTTTAAATAACGCTACCAAATGAGATTGTTTACACTAACACATTATGCATATGACAACATGCGGATTGTAAATTACCTCAATTTTGGGAATCAAATCTTAAGTATTCATTTTTGGAACAATAAATATATTACCATTCTTAAATTGTAATTTGCTACAGAAACAGGTATAAGTAAATAAGTGTTTGTGATTTGGAGTTTTGTTAAAAAGTCAAGATACTATGTTGTTTAGATTTTGCTGCATGAATTACAATACTTAAAAAATAATTTCACATGAAGTGCTTCTCCCTTCACAAGTTACTCAACATTATAAAATCGTCTTTTTGTTGATTTTCTTTCTTTTTTAAGGGCACAACCGAAAGCATGCTATACTATTAGCGTATATCAACAAGCATTTAAGAACGAACCTACCATGATTTTCAAACTGTCTATTTTCTGCAACAAACTGGTTGAATACTTAAACGTGAATATGTTTCTTCATGCAACGGGCCGATAAGTTTCTTTCCTAATACAAAATGTCAATAAATAACAAATATTTGAGCTAAATATAGCCAAAAATGTTCCATAGCTGGTATGATACTTTATTAAAGAGAAAGGTTAGACGCAATGAGATTGAAAAATATAGATGAAATCCTGAACCAATAAAGGAGTTGTAAAATATGTTCTTCTGATATTGATTCTTGACGTCAGGAGATGTGTTCCGTTGACATACAGCGGACTGTTATTTTCTGATATTAAAAATCGTCATCCAATATGATTGATGTTATGTTTGTAAATTGCAGGAATAATGTCTTGTAAGAACCAGAGAAAAATACTTTTAAGTACATCTGATTCATTTGTTTATTTATTTATCTATTTATTTATTTATTTATTTATTTAATAATTTATTTATTTATTTTTTATTTATTTATTTATTTATTTATTTATTTATTTAATATAATATCCTAAAATCTGATAATAAGCTCTGCGCTATTTTATAATTTGGGAAGATGGCGGTTTATTTTCAAGGTCTGTATGTTTTCAAGTTGAGCGTTTTGTGACGTTTTACCGGCTCATTTTATAATAAGAGGTTGCTACATTATTTTAATTTTACCCACTTAACTTAGAACTTTCAAAAATGTTGTCTTATTAGTAATTGCAGTAACAGGAAAAGCACATTGTATGTTTAAACTTAATCGTTTAATTGAAACATACATTTTGATAAAATTAAACAGTTAACAATTTAGTTATATTTTTTGTTATATCTAATCTTGAATTCCCTGACGCGCAGTGCTATTGTTATTATGAAAGATTTCATTTTTTGCTGTTTTAAACAATGCCCAACAGCAAATGAGCATTTGACAAATAAGGCTTTACGCATTTGTATCAATGAAATTGAAAACAACGTCTCAGAAGTATGACACGTCAGATATGGTTAAAGAACAAAACGGAATTAAATTATATCGATTTCCATGAAAACAAATAGTCTCCGTGGACCAATGATTTTACTTGATGTTATATTAAACCACATCTTAACGAGTGTTGATAATTTTGCAAACTAATATGTCCCTTTATAATTCGTCAGTCTTGGTTTTTTGCAAAAATGAGATCGATGAAAATCAAATGTCCTTGAGGATTTCGGTTTTATTCAGATGCTACTCTCCTCGTGTATAACAATGCAAAATAAGAATGTTCTATTTAAATTAAAGGATAAAGTTAAGGAAAAGAAAACATTTTAATTGGAAATATCGTATTAAAGAAATAAGAGATGATGTGTTTATATGATAATATGTCCTGCAAAGCAGTTGTGTGAACCGGATTAATTGTTGTACATTTCATGATATTTTCTTCCTGCCATAAGAAACGTTAAGAAATTACAGAATAAGTTTTTTTTAGCAGTATGATTTCCGTAACAGGGAATGAATTCTAAAACCAAGGGTGGCATCTTTAAAATGCGCTTGTTGTGCTTATTTATTATTTGTTGTCAATGTTTGTTTTTTTGTTTTGCTTTATTATAAACTGAAACGTTCAGAGTTACTTGTATACGATGTGTTTTATTATGGCACTGTTGTGTTTACTTCTATATTGTGAAAAGCCATTGATTTATATTATTTATAAAAAATAAGATATATCAAAATATTTTAGACATACAAAAATGACAATTTATTTAAGACGACATGCACATCTTAAATATATCCATTATTCAGGTCTGTTTCTAATATATCAGAAATGTTATTGTCATAGTTTTGATAAAAACTTTATTTCTGGAATTCCAAAACTAAACTTTCAGTCATACCCAACTATTTCTCATAGGGACATATATAATCATCCAATGGCACAGCGTGCTCTCGATAATAAAATTTTAGAAATTTAAACAGTTATATGTACTTGAAAACTACAACGACAACAATGGTTATAAAAATGATTGATTTTCTACAAGAATGTATGAATAGTATGAACGGAATCAAATAACGTTTCTTTGCATATCATTCTAGAACATGGTTGTGTTTTAAGACATCTGTATATATACAAATTAATTAATTTTGTATCTATATCATTGTGTAAAATCATCTATGATAACATACAGTTATTATTTTTTGCAATCAAATTACTTTATGACTTTTGAAGATGCGTAAAAAATGTGTTAATAAGTCCATTTATGATAATAATGACAAATTTGATATGACAAATTTATATTAAATTGGAAGGATACCCCAGATAACACATTACGACAGGTCTTAGTGAAACCTTGAAACGTAGTGAAAACAAATGAAAATGCCAAATTATTCCCGAGCTACTCCACAGAAATGCATTTAGACTTAAACCACATGAAATTATATTGATTGAAAAATACAATATACCAGGAGATGAAAAGCAGCAATATATGGAGAAATAAAGTCATAAACTATTTTCATTACAATACTCTGTACAATATGTTCTAGACTAACAATTAATAAATGTTCTTATAAGCTTAGAAATAGATATGATATGATTCTGTTACTGGTTGTCAGTAAATTAGACTAAAGTTTATAATAAATTAAATTACGAAATGTATATTATTCCTAAGTTTAGATATTTAGTACATGACCTTTTTCAATTATTTCTCTTTAGATTTAACTTAAAAGTTCAAGTTGTTTGACAGCTGATTTTGTTTCTGCATGGTGCAGATATATATTATTTTTTTCTCACGTTTACCTTCATTTATTTACTAATCAAACAAGTACAGGTTTATATTAGATGTTACTATCAATTTAAATTTGTTATACAAATACGAAAAAAGAGAGCTACATATTGAACTTAACTTGATAAAAAGGAATACGCCTCGGTATATAAATGCTTGCTTTTCTACAATCACCCTAATGGAAATTCTGTGTTGATTTATCATGTCTCGTGAATTTAGCCTTACTATGAATATATTTGTCTGTTTTGATATAAAAAGAAACATAATCTGTCTAGAAAGTAGAATATTTCTTTTTCATTTGACAATTATAAAATGTGAAATTACTCCAATATTTCTCGAAGAGGATATTGTTGCTAAGTTAAAGTAATCAAGGTCAAGAACAACATTAAATATTCATGATCATAATATTTCATATAGCGTTTCGAGTCATGATTTTGCAGGCATCTTATAGCACTACATTCAATAATTTAGCTGACATAAATTGATCTGGACAATTGAAACCCTTTATTTATATTTTCAGGATGAAGAATAAATGAAACAATGGGAAATGAATTTATAAAATTTATAGTATTGCAGGCTCACCTTGATTGAGCCTATATATGGACGATATCGTCAAGCACAAACTACCGTCCACGCCCCCTACCACCGTCTTAAGCCAAATTCAACATTAAATCAAAGTAATGGTCAAATTTTGAATTAAGAAACATCCACAGATATGTCCATACGGTGGAAATGGGCATCATTGGTAGCTTGAATTTAACATTGCCATATATAAACTGATCCACCATAATGTTTGAACTTGAACTTAACACGCGGTTTTGGACGAATTTTAACAATTTTTCTCAATCGACATAATACATATCTAGACGTAGAAAGTTTTATAACGAAGGCTGCGACAATATTTGTAATCAGAATACGTAGCGCCTCTTGTATTTTTGTCTTAGTCTGTGATCAACTTTGTATTGTTTGTTTACCTTTAAATGCTTTACAAAATTAAATTATATTCTATTTTACAGTCCATAAAAAACTAAAATATTTGCAGAAAAGTCAGATCATGTCGAATATAAAAATTTAAGTACAAAAACTTCAGCTATTTAAGTTATACACAACTAAAGATAACAAACATATTTAAATATCATTACGGCATGCTTTTGCTATGGATTTAGAAATTATTCATAACTTCAAACATCGCGTTTACCATAATCTCTTTTAGTCGAAAATGATTCAAAACTTTTTTTTTTCCAAATTTTGCTTTTTAAAGCAGTAGGTGATACTTAAATTACATTTGGAAATCGTTAATGAGTTTAAAGGCAATAAAACTTACTTTACGAAAATATCTTTTGATAGAAATTAGAATGAAATTCAAAATTGATTCCAATTCGAAGTCTTTTTGGGCATGTATTGTCAAAACTTCAAACATGTACATTTAGTACATATAACATGGGTAAGTATTGCAAATTCGGTTTCTAGAAGATTATTTCTTTTTATTAGGAGAACATAAATCAATTTGCAAAGCTATAGATTTGGTGTCTTTTCTAATGTGAGATGTCTAATGTGAAATCTAATGTGTTGCCATAATCCAAACGACATGTAGATACTGTTGGTTGACTGCAATATTTGTGGTAGATATATATTGATAAATAGGTTAACATTTTAAATCTCACAACTGCATTACGACTTGACCAAAAACATCTGCCTAAGGTCTCAACACCTAATCCGTGGATGTATAAAGTCTTAAATACATAACAAAACAGGTGCAATGTCGCTATGTTTATTAACTAGATAATATATCATCTGATAACATATCATATGAAATACAAAAAACATCCAGTTTTCAGAGAATATTCTTAAATAATATTAAATGATAATTATATGATCAAAATGATGTCCAATGTATATATTAATCAAAATGATACAAACAAATAAAAATTCGTTAACTTTATATTATCTTAATATGTCAACCCTCTTTTTGCTATCATTATTTGCATACTATAACGGAGTTGCATCGAATTAAGAATAATAGTTGCAGTTACCAATTTGATTGCTGCATCGAATAATTATGCTTAAACTGGGATTCCATTATTTGACGATATCATTATATTCTAAGACTAATGTTACGTCACAACCATATATGAAGACGGTAAAAGGCGTTGCAATTGATTTACATTTTATTTCCTGGACCTTTATATGGCTCTATTGGCATGTCGTATTTCTACTAAGATTGCGTGTAAACAAATGTCATAAACAGTTTGGAGAATAAAAATGTAGTTATGAATCAAACGAATTAATAATAGACCCAGATAGAGAAAATATGTTACCATAGCAACGTTTAGAAAATCACGAAGAATTTAAAAGAGTTATAATCTCTTTCAGTTAAATGATTGATTAATCCTAGCCAAAAAGTGATTTAGATTAAAAAAGATAATAGTATATTATGTTATAACTTAGATAAAATACCCACATTACGAAATTTATTTGTAACTTGCGATTTTTTTTCATTGTATTATTATTATTATTATTATTATTATTCAATTTTTTGGCAAATGTCATGATTAAAAATGCAGGTGTCTTGTTCTGCCGTTCTAAAATCATTGCGAAACAGGTTAACATATTGTAAACACAGTGACTACTCTATTTTATTCTTCATAAAAAAGGTTTAACTTTAAACTACACACTATTGACTTGATGTTTTAATCCATTTCTTACTGTTGTGTAAATAAGACAATATAGGAAGCTGGATTTTAAACAATTTGACACTCAGTCGATCTTGTTTTGATATTGCGAAATTTATTATTGTTGTTGTTTTGTTTCTTTTGTTTGCAATATCAAATGATGTAGAACCATCACATGTGTATTTATTTGCCTTTAAGGTAATAAGTTAGTTGATGAAATTACTGAATTGTTCTTCAATCGAATGACTTCACGAAACATATCTCCTTTTAACTGATTTTATAAACCTCCTTAACAGTAACTCAATAACTCATTAATGTAGTAAAGTGAGAAATTAGCAGATTGAATGTTATCATATTTCTTGCGCCATCTATTGACAAGATGTCAATACTAGACTACTGGAGCAATATTTAGATGTTTGAAATACCGACGCTCTTGCCGTTTGTGTTATATCATTTTAAGTAGTAATTTTAGTAGTAGATTTAGTAGTAGATTTAGGCACCGTATCAATTTAAATAGTAGAACGTTTCAAAATTTTGTGTACTTGTAATAAGATGAATATTTATCGAACTTGCTTAAGATTGGAAATCACTTTTGAACGGAATTTATTTCAAATTCTCCACTTTAGTTAATCATTTAAATATGAGATTTATTTCTGTTAATATAATGAATACACATACATGCGAAATTTTAAGGGAATTAATTTTCTATTTGCAAAAGTAAAATAAGTAAAAACGAGTCTGTGTGATTATTATATATTTCTAATTAATAAAGAAAGTGAAGAATGGATGTTTATACCTGACAAAA